>NW_019385595.1:97819-111875 GCF_000671375.1 Centruroides sculpturatus
TAATTACTAATATTAGTAATTAACGTATTAATAAAATAAAATTTAATACCGATTTTAATCTTATAAATTAAATTTAAGATTAAGTTTGATTTATACGATTATATATACTTAAAGTTTTATAAGGATTAAAAAATTATATGATAGAATTAATTATTACAAATTACATTTATTTAGCTTTTATGAATGTAATTTTACTCTGTCGTTTGTAGAATTTGATATATAAACTTGATCAACATCACGAACAGTCAATCAAACATTAAGTTAATCTGTAGGCAAAAGGTATTATCACTCGAATTCTAAATTAAAGGCTAATCTCCATGAAAGATTGGTATTGTTTCATTGCTCTTGCATTCGACTGTAGTCGTGACAAGCAACAATTTACTGTCTACTCTATTTATTGGTACATTCAGCGACATCCGTTTCTCTCGATAGAGTCGTAGACTCTATCCCATCGGGTATTGTAATACATTAACAATAGTAGACGACTGTACAACCTTACATTAGTCGAATCTTCTAGTAAAACGTGCTAAGTATAGCGGCTTACAGACATAAAATAAAAAAATAAGAAAGAGAAAAAGAAAATGATGAAAAATGTCTTCTATCAACTTACACTTACCTGAAGAAAAATGCACCTAAAAAAATAAAATAAAATAAAATAAAAACAATCTTTCTATCCAGATGTTATCAATAATTGGAATCAATATGGATGTCTGAAGAAACAAATAAGAATTATATAACGTACAGTGCATTCCGATTGTTTTTTTTATCGATAAATCGTTTTAAAAAAATGTATAAAGATTAATATATAAATAACTGGACAAATAATTAATTTTACGTNGAAATTTAATAATTCTCATATATTTTTTCCCTTTTGTTATATATCTGTTAATGATTTTTACTGTATAAAGAAATCATTTAATGGAATTGGGTAATATATTGGAACCTTTATAATAAGATTTTGTAGAGGGGAGAATTTAATGACTCTTCAAAAATTATCTTTCTACATTTATCTTAATGGAGTTCAGGATATTTATATATGCTTTTGTTTTAGTTAAATTACTTAAATTTTAAATTTTTTTCCTCTACAAATATATGTTTTTTTTTATTATTATATTTCTAGTTAAGAAGTAATAATTTGTATATGGAGCGACTGTTTAGATTAAATGATTTCTTGCTCGTTAACTGTTTATCGATGCCTATGAATGTTTGAAGATTTAAGTTACGATTATGAGCTATAATATAAATGTATTCATTGTTTTCTACATGTAATTTTCTGATTTTAAATGACTTCTTCTGCAATGTAATTTTTTAGTCATAAAGAATAAATTTAAATGATTGCGAATACATTTAAAGAATGTATTTTTTGCATGGTTTCACGTGTTTTACATGGTCTTTACGTAGAAAATTTTAATCAAATTATATTAATATTTGTAAAAATCGAAGATACACTTTAATAAATACTTTATTAAAAATTAAAATATGTTCGAAATATTGAAGGAAATGAAATATATATATATATACTTTCGATCATTTATAAATTCCTAGCATTAAATTTTAAATACATTTGATCTGTTTAAAATATCTAAAAATACAATTTTATAACTAAAATTTCCATTTCTTATACATGATTTATCATTCAATTTACACAATTCATATTGTTCTGAGGATGTAGATATTTATAAATACAATTATCTGTATAATTTTTGAGTACTTATAAATGTCTAAAATATTTTTATTATAATAAATTTATGCCAAAAATATCAAAAATATAAATGTTTTATGTTTCCTTTCTTTAACTTACAATTTTATTTTACACTGTTTTATATGTACTGTACACGATGCCTTTAAATTTCAGCCAGATTTACATGAATGCTAAACAAACCTCACAATTTGAAGCTACAGCTTTTAATTTTTTTATTTTTGGATAGACGAGGGATGGTCTCTTGTACGTTACAGTTTAAGATCTCATACTTTAAAATTTTTGTTATCTGATAGAGAAGCAAAGACTGTATGTTATANTTTATCTTTATTATATGTTTCTTTTTGGCCATCACCGAATCTTATGGACTAAGACTTCGCCACGTAATAGCTGGAATGTTTTTTCCGGAAAGAAATATATATTTAAGTGGCAATATTTGTTATATGATTTTTCTCAATACGATATAAAATAATTCGATATAATAAATTTATGCCAAAAATATCAAAAATATAAATGTTTTATGTTTCCTTTCTTTAACTTACAATTTTATTTTACACTGTTTTATATGTACTGTACACGATGCCTTTAAATTTCAGCCAGATTTACATGAATGCTAAACAAACCTCACAATTTGAAGCTACAGCTTTTAATTTTTTTATTTTTGGATAGACGAGGGATGGTCTCTTGTACGTTACAGTTTAAGATCTCATACTTTAAAATTTTTGTTATCTGATAGAGAAGCAAAGACTGTATGTTATAGCTTATGGCCACATCAAATTTAAATTTGGCACTGTTTACAATGCAATTTACAAAATCAAATTTTCAATTTTATACATGATTTAACGCTTAATGTACATAATTAAAATTTTCAATTTACGATAAAGTAGATTATTTTGATGAAAATTTAGTAAAAAAACACATTTCAGTAGAATTAAATAAATATTCCTATTCGTTGCTCACATCTTGATTATAAAAATAATTAAGAATTTTATCCTGTAACATCATTAATGATCCTGTATAAGCTAGGGTCTTTAATTTAAGTTTAATACAAATAAAAATGTTTTTAAAAAAACTTCTTGTATTTTAGTATAATTTACAGATATAAAAAAAGTTTTATAATTTAAAAGAAATTAAAGAACTAACCATGTTTTTACAGTGTGCCATGTTGTGCATGGTTGACCTGCAAACGTTTTTCACCCCTCCTCCACGTAACAATCTATGCAGCCAAGACAATGACTCCATCCTTTAACTTATAATACCTTCTATTAAATTTCATTTTTTTAAACTAGAAAGTTATTGCTTAGTTTCGGAACACATTTTTATAAAACTAAAAGTCAAGAGATAAGAGACGTCTTACTTTAATAAGCTTAGAAAGCTGATTAAAGTCGTGAGTATGTTTAGTACTAAGAGTTGAAACTCATAAAGTTGATAGTGTACTTTTTTAAAATTCGATTTATATTTAAATAAACAAATATAAAAAGTTAATAAACCTATTTATTTATCTATCTTTCAATAATTAAATTAGTTATATTAGAATTTTATACACATTATCCTCTGTTGTTTCTTATGCAAATTATACACTTTCTTCTTAGATTTTACGTATAAAATTAAATAAATTATAATTAATTAATTTTATAAAATGCTAGGAATTAAAATAAATATTATATTATTGCTATTTATTATCGTAGTTATGAATTATGTAAGTTAAGAGGAGCGAGAGAAAGGGAAGAATCTAACAGTGAATTTTTAGTAGAATGTCAACATATAAAGTATTTTTATAATATAATTTATTACCTTAGGTATTCTAGAATTCAATAGAGAAAGTAATTTATTTATTTATTTTAAGCTTTTTTTTTAAAAAATAAAATAATAAAAAAAATACATTTCATTTATTATAACTCTTAAGATCGTTTCTCATATCACACTTTATAAAAATGTAATATATTATAAATGAGTTTTCATTTATTTACAATTTATAATCATTTATAAAAATATAGATATAAATTTAAATTTTTGAAATATTCAGCAAAAAATTTTGAAAAAAAAAAAAAAAAATGTTATTTCTTGAACTGTCAATGAATAATTTTTATTATTTTTAAAAGAATTTTTTCAGATAGATTCTGTTGAATTTTAAATTATTAAAATTATTATCCCAAAAGACAATTATTAATAATATTTTCTACAGAATTTAAAGTTAATTATTATTTCTTTTTAGATTAAAATTTATGTATGTTTCCTGAATAAATATATCTTTAAAAAACTTTATTTGTATCAATGTCACATGTTTAAAGAACTGCACGTCAACGTTTATAAGGTTTTCTCTCTTATTTTTATTTTTATTTTTATAAATAATCACATTAATATTAATATATTTTTTATAAAAATTAAAATAAGAAAGACTTTATTGATTTTGTTTCCCTTTTTCTTTTCCAAAGAAATCTTTAAAAATTAAAAAGAAAATTGAATTCTTCCATAGGAATGGCATTGCTTTTAATAATGATAAAAATATACTAATTATTTTAATTTAAAAATTTTTAATATAAAATTCAATTCTATATTTTAATTATATAAAGAAAATTTTCAGAATAACTATTTTTTGTCCTTAAAAAAGTATAATTTTAGCTTTTAATATTAAATTGTTTTGACAAGAACGTTTTCTCTAACTAATTCTCAACATACTTTCGCAAACTTGTAAGATTCTTTTTAGAAAAAAATAAAATTTGTTAAATTATATTGTGACAACGTAAAAGAATACTTAAGTAAAAGAATAATAAAAAAAGAGACTATTTAATTTACACGTCTTGAATTGAAATTTTAAAAGAGGGAGAAAATAGAAGTAAACATCTTAATCAAAGACAGATGTTTAAGATCTTCCCTGGATGCTGCAAATAACATAAGTACGTAACAAGTTAAAGATAATGGAAAAGCAATAAAGGATACGTGTACAGATATATCAAGTAAATTGTTACAAATTTTAGAAACTAACCTTTACTTTATCAGAGTTTGTTAGAATGTAAGTAATTGTATCTACTTCTATGAAGAACTTCTTAAGGAACTATGGATATTTTTCAAATAAAGATGAGCAGAAGGAAGAAGAGGAAGAAGATAGTCTCTAGTAGGATACCCGAATGGTTTATATACAAGTGTTGTTATTTCGAAAGATTGTTGAAAAGCAAATACTACTATAGATATAACAAAAGTGTCAGTATTGCAGAAACCAATCCATATCGAAAGCATTGTGATGTCGCTTTGATGATGACCATAGAAAGCAGCTCTATAGTCAATTCCAACTGAAGTACGCTTGGCTGAATCTAGCCCCGATATCTATTTGTTCCATCAGAAAGAGAGATAAAGGAGAAAGGGGGAAAGAATGGAACAAATCGGAACCATTTTCACTGCATTCTCTCTTCCTACATCCAACACCTTGGCATACTCTGAACAAGAAAAAGTATCCTCATCTTGAAGACTAACTACCTCATCATCTAGCCTAGTCGACTTCACTTTACTGTAGAGAAAGAAAACCTTCAGGGATGAAAGGCAACCTATATCTGTCCAACTAACAACGATTCTCATCTTTACAAGTTGTACTTCAATTGAGTGAAAAAAAAATTCTATTAAATTCTACCAACAAAGGACTGACTCTTATATTTACAAGATAACTAATAAATACTAAATAAGACTGCATTCTCTTATAAATTTAACATTAAACGTCGAGCCAAGTTCGGTTCTTTTTATTATAGTAAATTTAACACTATTAAAAAAACTGATCTTGCATTAAGATAAATACAATTCCAAGAAAATACATTTAAACAACCATTTTTCCCATCCCTTATTTTACTATCGTTCGTCATGTATAGTCACTTAAACCAGTTGTGGTCATTCATAATCAGATATTGCGTGATTTATAAGCTACATAAAACATTTTTTCCTTCTTCCTTATTATTACACGACAAAATCGAAGCTACCACCATTTTGAAATTAGAAATAGCTTTTAACTCTGAAAAAAATAGGAGAAAAAAAAACGTGTGTAGTTTAACCAACCACGAAAGCAATATAAATATTTAAAATAGAATATATTCAATACTCGTCACACGTTCTAATTATCCTGTCATCGATACAATAGATATAGAAAATAATTTATCTAACTAATCACGATTTTTAAAATACGGTGATGTGTTATGATATTTTGTTACAGGTTCAGTACAACTAAATGAACACCTGACAGGATCTCTTTCTACACAAGATTGAATACATGATACTGGCTTGTTGCCAGTAATCTTGCACCTTCGCAAAGTATTTTCTTCTTTTTTTTGTGCACGTAACAATGTATCTAATGAACATCATTAAATTTCAAACATATCATTACAATTCACACCATATTATAAAGCTTTTCATACGTCCAAATGATTTGTAATCTCTAAAATTTCTCGCAATTTCAAGCTAGTGTATCATTTCACACACGTTACAAACCCGTTTCTACTCCAATTAACAAGTAAAAAATATAAGAAAAAATTAATAAATTGATTCACATAATGTTCTAAAGTATTTCGTACAACCAAATTAACCTTTAACCTTTAAAATTCCTTCAAAATTTCAATTGCTTCATCCATAATATAAACACATTTATTTCTTAATTAACCAATTACTCACAGAGAAACACGATAAAAACTGTAGTATCAATTCGCATCACACTGTAGACCTTTCAGTAAATTCAAATGACCTTTAATCTCTGAAATTTCTTATAACTTCAAAGACGTATGTACCATTTCATCCATCGTCTAAACACGTTTCTTCAGCAATCATTCGTAAAAAAATATAAAAGAAATTGATAAAACAAAACAGAATAGATATAAAATAGTGAGTTTATTTAATTTTAGAAATCTGACAGATCAAAAAAATGGTAGGACAAGTAGTATTAAGGCACCATTTTTTTAAACCTTTCTTTTTATCTTGCTCTTCTTCAATTGGAAATCAAAATAGCATGATCCCATAGAGAGAGCAGTTAACCGTCACTTTTGTCGTGAGTGATAAAAAATGAATCCAATTTTCTGTTCTTGCTCCCCTATCTCTCGATATAAGTGGTTTATAGCGCGTTGATTTGTCCTTTATGTGCATCTTGGCATCTAATACAATGCTATATACTTTTATGTGCGGTTTACTATATATATACATTATAATAAATCTATCAAGAGGGTAAAAAAAAATTAAAATTCGATCTCATAAAAACATTCTTCCTTCCTTAATTTATAAAATTTATATATTTAAAAACAATTAAATTTTATACAATTTTTACTGCTTTAAGTTTAAAAAAAATTAGAAATTCATTGAGTTAAATTTAAGGAAAATATGTTTAAAATAATAATAATAATAATAATTTCTTTCGTAAAATTTATCATAAATACTGTTTAAGAATAGTAAAGGAAAATTTATATTTACTTTTCGACCTGAAATTTGAGTAAGTTTAAAGGTTAAAGAAATATATATTTTATCTTGTCAAAATAGAAATTGCTGCTTAGTATTAGTAACTGGATATATTTTCCTGAATAAAATATTACTAAAAGGGCAAGAAACTGTTTAAGATTGCAAGAAATTTTGACTATTTTCAACAGGAAAATTTATATTACTACTTTATTTGCATTGAATCATTTTCTGTGATTTTTTTTTTTTACTAAGAAATAAATTTTTTTTTCTATTTTTATTTTAAAGAAAGAAAATAATATTTTTAGAAATAAATGAATGTACTTTTATGTTTTATATAGGAAAAAATAAAGGTAATTTTCATAAAAATTTCGCATAAATTTATTTTATTTTATATTCCTTCGAATGTTCGAATGTTCGAATGTTCATGCTTTATCTAATTTTTTTTGAGTTTTTATTTTATGGTAAAATAATAATTTAATCTAAAAAGTTTTTGTAGAATAATCTAAGAAATTTTATAAATTTTCTTACAATTTAATCTAATTTTTTAATATATTATTTCCTTTAATTTAATAAAAAAGTAGATTAATTTTTACCTTTAATTTTCTCAATATTAACACAGCGCCATCTAGTAGTGAAATTATAATTAGCAAAAACAATAAAATTTAATTTCCCACCTCCACTTCGGTATATAATTATAATTAAATTAATGAAATAAAAATATTACTTTAATCTTAATTAATAATTATATTCTATTAATTATTTCATAATAAGAGTAAACGATAACTTCTATCACAAATTACACATCAAACTACATCAAAGAGAAATATTATATCCCCATAGTATCTTGAAGTAAGTTCTTGAATTTCTTCAAAGACTATAATAACTTTGACATTGATCCGTATTCTTGAAATTAGATACTGTAGGAGGACAATTACTATGTAACATGACAGTCTCAGGTTAGCTCGCACTTTCCTATTGCTACAAATTACCAGCACAAGTTTCAGTGGGACACGAAGCCTGCAGCAATTGCTAAACTATCATCCTGTGTGTGTAGGATACCAAACAAGTGCCTTTTCTCATAAACTGAAATGACGAGAAAATGAAGTTAATGTTGCGTTAGAAGAGTTTTCAACCTAAAGTATATGGCAAAGATATTGTGTTTGGGTATATATCTGTGTATGCATTTCCAGAGAAAATTCTATTGTTAACAAAGTAGTAAAATTAAACCAGATTTTCCCACTTACTAACTCCCTTTACAATCCATTGCTCCGTTCTAATGGCTTGAAATTTTACTATATACATATATACGTACAAATTTATCAGAAAATGTTACAAAAGATAATAGGAGAGAAGGGGTTAGAATTAGATAATGTATGGTTCGATATCAGGATGTGTGTGTGTGTGTTTTTTTTCTGAATTCTTTTATGTAAAAGTTGACTATAAATCCGAAACAAATGTGAGGATCGACCCACGCTTTACTTGTTTAAGAGTATAAGGTAGTAAAAATTCGAAAGAAAAATTATTGGCAGTTTTTGATTGATGGCATATTTTGTTTAAAGGTCTTTTGTTTCTGTTTCTTTATGAAAAATAATGACAAAACTAATATTTAAGACACTAGAGAGGATAGTGAATACAGTTGTTTACACGCTGATACGTTTTGTGACAAAATCTAGACCGTCGTATATAGTAAAAATGACATTCTCTCTTATTGAGATGATCTTTTATCAATGATTGAAAATGTAAAATAAAGTTAAGTTACATACATTATTTTTTCCGGGAAAAAAAACCTTTTTTTTTTCTTTTTGTTAAAGTGCATAAAATCAATTAGAAAAGGCATATTTTTACATATACTTCTAGTGTCGTTTAATGTATTAAATTAAATAGTTTATACATTTATCCATATACAATTGAATCTAAAAAATTAGTAAATTAAATTCATATTGGCCCAAAAGTCAGATAACAGAATTAATCTTTAGTCATAATCCGGTTAACTGACTTTTGGGCCACCCTAATTCAGTTATATAACTTTTGATCATCTTATATTTATAAAATCTTACTAATTNAAAAAAAGAAACTAATATAAGCAACTTGTCTTTGCATCATTTCATCTCTAGAAAAGATCTAATTCCATTACTAATCCAATATTTGATATTTTAAAGCGAACTCTTTGCACAAATATTTGTGTTCCTGTTCAATCTTCAAATTTTCATTTTATTTTTCTGATTTATTTTACTTTTATAGAAATTGTCTGCAGATTTTTATTTAAAATATTTCAAATAGTTCTTTAATTCTCCTTATGTCTAATCTTATTCTATTTTCATTGATAGAAAGTTCACCATTCATGCAAACTTTGGGATATATCACGATCTGTCAAACTCCTCCTTTTTTTTCCTTTTTACTTTTTCCTTTTTCGTTGGAATATTTGGTTCCTTTTAAAATTTATTCTTACAAGATATTACCTTCGAAGTATCTGCCAAATTTCACGATCAATTCTTCATTTCTCTTACATATTTTTTTTGTTTTATCATCAAATTTTTAAATCTTGAAGGAAGGTGATTTATGAATTTATAAACTTGGATTTTATTATTAAAATTTTCAAATTTTTATTAATTAAATTATGCTTTTTAGCGAAAAATTAATATTTTAGAATGTACTAACCGTTGGTTATATATTTTAAAACTTACATTATAAGTAATGTAAATTCTAGTGCATAATGTAATGTATACTATGAAGAAAAGCACTATTACAATCAAGTTAATACATAAAAATGTGATTAATTATTATTTACATTAAAAATATTAATTGTAAATTGCTTGAAAATGAATTTTAAAAAAAAAGTTTCAGCTTATTTTTATGAAATTTGTATTACACGGAAACATAAATTTACGTAGCAATATAGATGACGTTTACACGTAATGTACATTTTAAATGGATGCCACTGATTCATTTTTTTTTCTTGGAGTATACAATATCTTGTGCACTAAAATATACATAAATTTACATGTAATTTGTATTTTTTATGACTAAAACAACGTCAAATTCGTTACTATTATCACATTTACATATTAAAATGGGATGTTTTATCCAGTAATAAATAGTATTTTCAGTTGTAGATGTGTTAATAAATTGCTCTGTGTAAAATTTTATGTAAATACAAAATACCATGCGATAACAATAATATATTTTACATTATTTAAATAATAAAAAAATAGAAATTACATAAAAATTTGTATCTTTTAGCGTGCAATATTTTGTAAATCAAGTAAATCAATGGCATGTTTCGAGTATACAGAATATTGTACACAAAAAAACACAAATTTTTTATCAATTTATATTTTTTTAACTATATAAATTACATATTATCATTATCATATGGTATTTATATATGAACACAAAAATAGGATATTTTATCCAGTAATGAACTGTATTTTCGAATATAGACGTACTAATATCTATATGTGTAATTTTTATGTAAGTGTAAAATATGTATAAATGTAATTTCTATACTTTATTTAATTAGATTTTAAAATTTAAACAAGATTTTATAGTATAATATCAAGAGAATAAGAGTTTCTAGGGTAACAGTGAATATTTCTGAGGGGAATGATATGATGCATCTACAATATATATATATATATATATATTTTACACTATCCTCATAGTAAATTCTTAAGTTTCTCGGGCTGCTTAATATTAATTACTAGTGGCGTGCTGTCACATTTGATGATAGGGAACTGAGTTTTTGTAAGATGCCGACTTCCAGGGGGAAATCAGATAATTGCGTGTCAGTGATGGTCTAGGGTCCATTGGCCCACCATCTTCGTCCCCGCATTTGAGTGGACTAGACCCTGAACACTGAGAGTTCGGTCGTGGTTTCAGGCCTCGCTCGGACAGGCTGGCAGCATGGAGTTTTCCGGGTTTTCTCCATGTCGATAACGCCTGAATAGGGGCCAGTTTTCCATAAAAGTCTCCCCGGAAGGCATTCTTTCCCCGCGCGCGATTAGGCCATTCTATAAGGCCGGCTCTTCGGTCGCATAGCGATCACCTACAAGTCTCTCGGAGTAAAGGTGTATAGCCTTAAGACTCCATATAAACCAGCATCTACCGACAAAGCAGAAAGAAGGGCCATTCATACGTGCATGGTGGCGGAGGAGTCAAATACGACAAGAAACAAAAACCGTTTATTTTAACATAAAATAAACTTACACTATGTACAAAATAGGACAATTTAGGACAATCAGCTGTTCGGACATTCTGGGGGTCGATGTGGTTCTTTGATCGTCGATAGAAGGTGGCTCCGGGACAGTGGCGTTGACAAGTCTGTAAGGCAGGTGGGGAGATATCGTCTGCTGGGGTCGACGACACGGTCTAAGTCCGAAGTGGAACGGGTTACAGATTTGAAAAATAGACGAGAAACTGCTTTTTTTGCGCGTCGACACACGGTGTTTTGGTTATTGGGAACTAACGTTAATGGAGTACCAGGTGTCCTTGATTGTCGGGGATTATATCAATCTCGGTTCTTTCTTTTGGCCATTTTGATTGGTCGTTCTCCCTCAACCACGCTTCCCGAGTGCCTGGTCCCTCGTTACTAAGTGTAACGAGATTCCTAGGACAATTTAGCGCGAGAAAGGTCAAAATCGAAGATGAATTCGATCTTCCACCGATTATAGGACGACTTCCTTCCGCGATTTATGGTTTCTGCGTCGCAGTTTGATATAAACAATGAGTGTTCAACTACAAACGAATTTTTTTTCTTTTTTTTTAACTAATAAAGGCTACTTTATATTTTCGCCGTGGAAACTGTCTTGTATTCGACAATACGGCGCTTCCATTGGGAATATTCATACACGAATTTATATTCAAATATACAATAGCAATCTTATCGTTGTTTTTCACGTGTATAGAATTTTGTAATAAAATACATAATGCGGTTATGCTAAAATATTAATTTTAAATAATTCAAAGTACGTTAAAATAAGAAAATAATCGCACAATATGTATTTATATTTTAGAAAATACAAGGGAAGCGGCGCTTCCAATGACAGCACGCCACTGTTAATTACATATATACACTATTTTCAGACGACTGCACAGTAAGTTATCAATCTATGCCATAATGGCCCAGTTTTGAATCCGATCGAAATCCCATCATTTATCACAAACAGTACGTGTCAGGGCATTGTCCCAATCTTTTATATATACTGATCAAAATAGCCTGGTAAATCTGGCATGCATTGAGTTTTTTCCCAGGAAAATATATATATATATATATTTCGGAACAAAACTTATAATGCATATATTACTGATTTTTANATAGAAAAATATATTTTTTTATAAAAATAAATAAAAAAATATCTTAAATATTTTTGAATTTACACAAAATTCTTTAGAATCATACCAAACCCATTTCGTGTATTTTTTTTACAAATTTAGAAACGATTTATCCTTAAATATATATATTAAAAAATGTATATAACTACAGTTTTCTTCATTTCTTACAATTTTCTAATAAAAAAAATTCATTTTTCCTTTTTAAAAATTTTCTGAAAGTCGTAAAATGGAAAAGTTTTATCATGAGATGAGTCTTTATTAAATTGCTACACAGTAGAGTTCACATGAAAAAAAAAGAAGGCATGTAATGACTTATTGAATGTATCGAATTCTATGCATGTTCTTATAACCTAGAAGAACGTATCCTGTTAAAATAAAAGAAAGAAAGTATAAATTGCCCATCACGTTGTAACTCCACCCTTCAGTAAAAGTGAAATGCATTGCGGCACAGAGAAAATTTTCTCAAATGTGAAGAGTGCAGCAAATGACAGGAGTCAGTAAAATAGGTGACTGTGAGATGATTACAGGTGAACCACGACACACGACTTTCCATCAATGATGACTTGAAATTGTGCTCTATGAAAACTTTTAACGTATATTCCTATTTTATGTGATAAAAACATAAAAAGTTATTATGTTTTTTATTAATTTATGTCCTCTTAATTGTTGTAAATAAATTATTTTTCTGAAAATATAATGTTTTTTTTTTTTAATTTAAGTATCTAAAAATTTCGTTTTTGTTTTCTTTTTTTTGAAGAAGGTGGATTTTTCAATTTATATAACCAATGCAATTCTGAAACAAACTGCGACTTAACTGTTTATTAAGAATTTTAACGCCTTTTAAATTTATTTTTGTTTGTGAAAATACATTTTTAATTATCCAAAAATATGCAAATTTTATCATAATTTGTTTATTTATTTTACAAAATTATGTGAAGTCCTAAAGGACCATTGAATACCATCTCTAATGCTAACATGCTTAAAAATTAAATTTAAATATTAAAAAATAATTAGGCATAGAGAAAAAACACATCACACACTTTTTAAGTCAGTAACAAATTTAAAATTTAATTTTTATATAATTAAAAGCAAAAAAAAAAAAATTAATAATCCTCAACAGCTATTCTCAATTAACTTATTAAATTTTCAACTTGTTTAAGAGCATTATAAACTTCTTAGAGGCTTTAAAAATCTTAATAAAATACCTAAAAACTCCTGGTCCTATTATATGAATAATTATTTACTTGATTCTTTTCTTTCTAAATCTTAACTTGGCTTAAATTCTTAATGTTTTAAAGTTCAGCTATTCGTATAAAGAATTGTGAATTAAAATATAATTTTAATTAAATTTATTAAGAATAATATCTGGATAAGGATTTATACCTTTAATGTTCAAGATAATACGATTCAAACCATAATAACATAATTAATTATCTCATAAAGATCCATTTAGTTTATCCATCTTCATCTATACGAAGTTTGGATAAACTAAATTCATTAAAATCGCTTAATGCATTTAACTTATCTAAAATAATATATTTAAAAGATAAAATTCATTAAAAATTCGTTTAAAATTTTAATAAAATATATAATTTTTTTTTTATT
>NW_019385595.1:112876-143131 GCF_000671375.1 Centruroides sculpturatus
ATTATATTTAATTTTTTTTAATTTATTATATTTTTTAAATGAATGCAAAATTAATTTATTTGTATGAAAATGAATAAAAAATGTAAAAATGTTTTATTTGGTATAAAAAATTTATTGAATTTATAAAGATAACTGTAAATAAATTCATTATTATTGTTTCATTTTAAGCATATAATAAAAATTTTCATGCTTTATTTATTTTTTATATTTATTTCAAGCTTCAGGAATCATATGATTCGTTAGTTCTATGGATAAATTTGCAATGCACAATGTGACCCAGAAATCAGTTAACCATTGTAAATTATAAATTGTTGTCTTAATTAAATATTTTATTTCTTAATCAAGTTATTTTTATGTTTAAACCAATTTTATAAAAGCAAAACACATTGTTGCAAACTTGCTTCATATTTAAAAACGTATCATCCGAAACACAACAAACAAAGTTAACTAACTTTAGGGCCACCCTATATATTATATTCTCAGTGTAATTAAGTGTAAGGCTAACTTATTTAAATTAAAGTAAAATAATTTTTTTTCAAAAAAACTATTCTGTATAAAAATTATAGTCTATATTTTATATATCCTAAACATAATTTAAACAATTAATTTTACTTTAAATAAATAAAATATAACTTACTCTTACTTTAAACTCGTTTAAAATATAGTAAAATTCATCATTCTATTTTATATTATTGCTTAAATAATTTATGTAATAGTAAAAAAATTAATTTTTCATACATTTTTTTTAATTGATGTACTTTATATGAATAATACATTTATATATTCATTTATGAGAATAAGTTAATTTTATTTTAATACTGTATATATATTTTTACGTTTTAAATATCATAGAAAAGTCAGAAAATTATTCTTTATTTGTATTGAATATCGATTATCATCGTGATCACAGCTAGCTTTGTAAATAAACATCACTGATGAGGATGGAGGAAGATCTTTTCTTTCTTGTTTGCGTTCATCTACGATCAAAAAACTTTTACGTGACATATCTAAGATCAAGTTAAAGAAAACTAAATCTTCTTTCCCAAAACGAATGCTGCATTATAGACTTCCATTATGTTCAAAACTTCACAGTTGTAAGCAATTTCTATAAGAAGTTATCTTACTTGCAATCAATTGAAAACATTTTTTTTAAATAAATAAATTTATTCCCATTTGCAAATTGAAGAATTTTTTTTATTCTCCTATATTATTATTGTTGTTGTCCCCCCCCTTTTTTAAAGGTAAATTTGAGAATTTCTTCCCCCTAATTCAATTTTTGCCGTCATTAAAGATAAATTCGAATATTTCCTTTTATCCAATTCTATAAAAGATTTTCATTTATAATCACAATTATTGCATTCGTACTTATTACAATGGCAATAAATATTAAACGTTGTTTAATATTTAAAAATTAAAACAAGGAAAAATAATTTAATTTTAAAATGTGAACAATTTAATGAACAATATTAAATTTTAAAATTGATAGAAATTTGGTCAATTTTTAAATGTATTTAATATTTTTTAATTCGGTAAATTTTTAAAATCAATTTTGAAAATTAATTAAGTAGTTTAAAAAGTACTTATGATTTAATTATGGTTATAATATGTTAAATAAATAAATTGACTTAGAATTAAATATTATTGTTAGTTAAAAATTTAAATATTGTTTATTAAGTATTTAAGTAAAGATTTTAAGATATAAATATACTTAATTATCAATTAAATTTTTGATGATAATCAACTGATCCTATAACTAACAATAAGAGTTGCAGATTTAACTATCAGTTAAATGTCTTAGATGATAGTTAAGGTATTTAACTGATAGTTAAATTTACATAATTTTCGTTAAATTATTTAATTATTCTTATCCTATAATGCAATTAATGTTAGCTTAATTATCATTTAAGATATTAAAAAATTAAAAATTCTAAATACGTTTTTATATTTAATGTTCAGTTAAAGTGGAATGTGGTATAGGAAAATAATCGATAGTTAATTTACTTTAAATAGTTATAGTTGATAAATTACAATTATAAATGTAAGATTCTTGTGATAGCTAACAATCAACACGCTTATGGATAATAGAATAAAGGGAAAAAACTAAATAAATAAGTCGATGTTCTATCTATCATTAAGGCAACACCTAAGAAATAGAAGTTCAATTGCTCGTAATCTTTATTAATCAAGTAAATTTCCACATTTTTTCATAAAAGATGAGAGAAAGAGAGACAGAGAATACAACTTTTATGTATTGCATTTGATAACAATGAGTTCAGCGCCCTTTCTAAACATCTGCTCTTTTCTTACTTTTGTGATTTATCGAAGTCTGCAGTTCTTATACAGAAAGCATACAGACACACAGATATACACATACCATATATACACATATATATACACAATCAATATCGTAAAATGTTGGATGGAATCGAGTGAACTAAGAAGTGTCTTCAAGTGATGAAGAAGAGGAGGAAGGAAGGAAAAAAAAATATATTACAAAATAGAATAACCGAGTTTCTAGAAAGATTCTCTAGTCAATAAATAAAGCAAGAAAATTACTAGACTTGTAAAAATCAATAGAATTGTTTATACAAGATTCACAAGTTATCGTGTAATATGGTACCAGCAGAGAATTTTATCGGAATTATTTAGTTTATTCTTGCTAAATTTTCTAACCTGTTTAGTGCACTGTTAATCCAGAGATTAAATCCATACAAGCAACTTTCCACGGTATATGGGTGGTCCATAATGGACATTACTGTTATATAATATTTATATTGCTTATTCGATCTCTTTGCATATATTTATCCTGTTTTAAGTTGATCAATCACTTCATACTTTCTTTTTCTCTGTTAATATTTAAACAGAGTGAAAATGTGATGATCTCTCAAAAATTGATACTAGGAGGACCTTGAAACGTCGATAAATTAGAAAAAAATTTGTGGGTTTTTTTGTATATTTAAATGTTAACGTTTGTTTCGGGGAATGGTTTTATTCACCCTTTTTGAAATTTAATAATTCCCGTGCTTTTTGTCGAAAATTTATGATATTTTGCAAGGAGGTTTGTATATTAAGCAGACTGATGCTTAAATTAAATTAAATTTTTGTGGTTAAAGATTGAGAGAATGGAGAAATAGAGATAGAGTTGTGTGTTATATATTTCGAGTAGAATCAAACTTAATGACGATTTTATTCGTTAAATTAATATTCGTATAAATTTCCTTACTTTATCTTTAAAATTTTAGAANTAAGAAGTAAATCCTTGAGTTTCATACTTCAAAAAACAAATTGAATAGTAAATTAAACAGCAATAAAATTCTTTACATACTTATTTATATTAATTTGTTTATATAAAGTTAATTTTCTTACATTATATACAAATAGTTCTATTTATGTTAAATTTTTATATAAATTTTTTTTATCGCAATCACATTTATTATCAAATTGTTCTTAAAGTACGAAAAATAAAAGATTTCTTTCTTATTTACTGTCAAGAACATGTTTTTTCTTGTATTTGTTCTTTCAAAAATATTTTATTTTTCTAATGAATGCCTGTTGAAGTATATAAACTACAATATTTTCCTTTTATCTTTATATATTTCACAATTCACTCTTAAGTGAAGTATCCATCTTCAAATTTCCTGTTCGACGTGTTTCATCATTATGATATTTTTTATTTATAAGTAAAAAATAACTAAATAAATATAAAACAAGTAAAAATTATTAAAAATTTATTTGTAATTAGTAAATTTACAAAATAATTTATAAAAATTTATAAAAATAATTATTAGCAACGTAAATGACAGTTTTTATATTTTATCCTGTTTTTCATGTAAAGAAAACATATAAAATTAATTGTAAATATTTTCAAATTTTGAATTAAAACAATTAAAAATAATGTAAAAAATTAATTGAACTACTTTAATAATCATTTTAATTAAAATTAAAACACTAAAAATAGTGCATTTCAAAAAGTAAATGTAACCTTTAACATATTAATTTCTAATAACGCTTTTTAAATTTGTTATAATAATTTAAAAGAAAAAATGCAAATGTTACGATAAACACGTTATAAAAATAGATTTATTTAATATAAATTAATTATTAAGAAATAAAATTTTTATATTACATTTAGCAAATATTCACAACTGCTATTGATAATTAAACTATAACCATTGATATTAAACACATATAATTCAAATTATTAAATTTTAAAAATAAATTTAAGTATTTGTGTTCGAAAAACTAATTCTTAGACTTTAAAATTCCCTATTTAGTATATTTAATAAATCATTGAATTTAAAATAAATTAACAATTCGAGATAGATATGAGAAGATTAATTTACTCAGCATCTTTAGATTTTTCTCTACTTTTTTAATGTTAATAATTTGCTAATCTTCTCACTAAGACATTATCTACGATTAAAAGCAAATGACTACTTTTATCTAATCATTTCAAGGCATTAGTAAAAGTAGATTACTGTACAATAGTGTTTTCATGTGCAGAAGGCAATGTGTCTTCTCCTTACTAAACTTGATAGAAGCTAACATATATTGAAACTCACACAAACGTAATGAACTTTATTATTGTTTACACATCATTGCACATTAGCTAGAATTTTTATTTTTATCACTCCACTAGGATAAAGATTTCTCTTGATTTTCGTTAAGTTCTTTCTGCATTAATGGGTTTTTTTATATCTTCATAATAATTACAAAGTTCCCTCTTGAAAATAATTACAAAAAAATTTCCTATCGATAATATTTCTTTACTATCTTTTGTAATTTATGACTGCTTCTTTATATGCTTTGTAAGCTTTGGTGGATTAAATAGGCATTTCCTGTAGTAGATCTCATGTTTTATGTTAGAGTACTTAAATATTTTCAAGTTATAAATTCTTTAATATATTTTTAAATTTTTAATCTTTATTTTATATTGATTTCAATACTTATATTCTTATACAATTACAAAAAATAAAATAATTTCGAATTAATAAGTGCTATTATCGTATGCGATTTAAAATCTTGGATGAGTCACTTCATCTTTTTCCAATTATTTAGAGAGGTTTACGTTCTATAATTTCATTTTTCAATTATTTTAAAATGAATTTATATACTTTTTATATTATCAAACAGTTTATTTTTTCAGTTTACTACACTCGATTGATTGTATCATGTTTAATTGCATGAAATGTGGAAGTATTTTCTAAAAATTCTATTAAAAATGTATTTGCTTTTATATTATCAAATGTTATTTTCCTTTAGCAAATATCCTTTTCTATAAATAATTAATAAAAAGTAAATTTTAAATTATTTGTATTAACTGTTAAAGTAATAAAGATTATATTTTATTTCAAGAAAATTGTGAAGAATAAAGAAGAATTATGTATTTACTTATTATTGAAGACATGATCAATACTCCAATTGCTTTATTTACATAAATTATTTGTTAGTTATATAATTAATGAATAAAATATTTGAATAAAGTATATTTTTAATATTTGAAAAAATCATTTCTCTCAAATATATCAATAAAATTTCTCAAAGCTATTTTGAACTAAATTATACAATGCTATTCATTAATGTCTGAGTAACTTCTTTCCATTTTTAAATCGTTAAAAATAAATATTTTCATTGATTTAAAGTGATATTTAAACTAATGTTATTAAAATATGAATCATCTTTGCTCTAAAACACACATTCTACTCTTTCATAAACTTAAAATTTCACTTTTACAGTCTATTATTTATGTAACCAAAAGTCAAATATTTATATTAGACATTTGAAGCACTTTTAAGAAATTGTTTAATATAAAATTTATAATATTTTTATTCTTATTTAATACAAATTGTAAAATTAAATGAAGAATATAAGCATTTAAGCTTTTTATTCTTTAACTATCCAATACTTTGTCTTGGAAATTTAATGATATTTTATGTAACTAAAGATTGTCATTCATTAAATTGTAGCTTTTTCTTTCATTATGTTAAGAAAAATAATAAAGAAAAAAATATATATGTATATAACATTTCTATCAATTATATAAATGTAGTTGTTACTGCAATTTTTATGAAAACTCATTAATATAACTGATATTTTTTGTAATTTTTAATGATCATAAATTATCAGAAAAAAAAATCTTAAAATTTTTATTACAAAATAGAAATTTAATTTTTAAAAATATTAAAATCAATAATTTTTTTATATAAGTATTAAAATTATTATTTTATAAGAATTATTTATTAATAATTGAATTTTTATTCAGTTGAAAATATTTTATGCAATTTTAAATTGTAGAATTACACGAATATTAATTATAAAAATAATTTGTGATAAAAGATTATTTTATTATATATCCTTAGAAAAATCTTTTTAGTAAAAGATAAACTCCTTTATATAAAGGCTAACCAATGGCCAACCGTGGGTTCGTGCCAGACCAACGAGCTGGCCACGTGATTTTCCGGATTTTTCGCGTGTCCAACACCTAAATAAGGGCCAATTTTTTCCATAGAAAGTCTTTCCCTTATCAGACACCCCACGTATCCTGTCGAACTAAACCAAACTTCTATTTATCGCCACCATTTGCATGAATGTGAAATAAGGACTAAATCGGTAAACCGAAGTACAGTGTATCAAACAATAAGAACAATAGATAATAATGAGATGTATGTTTAATTTTAAAAGTCAAGCGATTTGGTGATAATACTTTATTGCAAAATTTAGTAATTTACGGATAATAAAGGATTCTAAAATAAATATTTATAGGAATGATCCATTGATTGGCACTGTATAGAGATTCTCTGTAATGATTAAATACTTAAATTAGATTTAAAACTTTTCTTTTATTAATTATTATTATAATTCATTGTTTTTAAAGGTTATGATACTCGAAGATAAATTCAACTTACGAAGAATAATATTAATAGAATACAGGTTTAAAACTTGGATGAAGAGAAGGTGATGATTTACAACCTTATAATACATAAAACTATAAAATTTATCAACATCTCAAACAGCGAAAACTTTCCAACAACGAATTTTACAATTAAGAGTAAAGACTCATGAGAATAAGTATCTTAAACTAATGTTCTGCGATAGTAAATAAATAGAAACTTCCTATCAACTATCAACTCTTTAATCCTACTAATTCAACTAACCAGATTGTAAAACTGAATTAACTATATAAATTTTATTAGTTTAATAAATAAATAAGTAAATATTATTTAATATTTATTATCCTTTAAATAAATCATTATATTTTTGTATTAAATTTAACAATAAATTTTTATTATTTTTCTTCTCTGTAGAATCTTATTTCATTTTTTTATTATATTATTCAGCATGATTATAATTCTATACGCTTCTTTAATGTTTCTTTAACATGTTACCATGAGAATTGTCAAGATTCTTAACATGTTAAGAAGAAATTTATTCTTGTTCCTTCGTGTTTTCTTTCTTGTATACAATTTTTTTTTGTTTTGTTTTTTGTTTTGTTACAAGTTTCTTTGGATCATTAGCATTTTTTAAAAGGACTTTCTCTTAAATTTTCTTATATTAAAGCACATAAATAAATTATTTTTCGATCAAATATTGATTTTAAAAATTTAAATTTAATTTTTTTTATAATTATATACATACATTAAAAAGTTATTAAATTTAACAATTTATGTAACCATTTTCAATTTATTTTATTCGTTTTTTTTAGTTTTAATTTAAAAAAAAATTTAAATTTCGAGTTTGATAAATTGTCAAATTTTCAATCACATGTTTAAAGTTTATTATTATTATTATTATTTTAAATTTTATGTAATATTCCTAAATAAACTAAAAGCTTATATGTACTGTACAGAGTATCCCAAAAATTAGTTACCTATGCTTTCGTTTTATATTAATAAATTGGTAGAAATTTGATTGAAAATATTTAATTAAGATAGAAATTTAAACTTTACAGTGGTTAACTGACTTTTGGATCACCCCTTATATATGTACAAGCCATCAAAAGTCTACCGTGTACAGTTTAATTGTATTCGGTTATTCATTTAGTACATGTTACTATAGTATTGTATATAAAGAAAAATTATGTTTAAAGATATCATACATTTTAAAAATATCTTTTTTAGTTTGTTCGTGTGGTTCCTTTTTAAAGTTATTAATATTGAAAGTCTATACTAAAATTTTTATTTGTTTTATTACAGTTTTATTGCTCGAGATTTATTTTATTTACTATTTGTAAATATTTTATAAACAAGAAATAAAAATAAATAAACTACAATATTTACTTTTAAAACTTTTTCATTTGAAATTAAGAAAAAAAAATAGTAAAAAATAAATAAATAAATAAATACTTTTGAAATTTCGATGTAGAATGCATAGCTATAGATATTGAGATGGAAAAATAAAAGAAGAATATCTAATCCCTTATTTTAGAAGCTTAGAAAATACAACAATAACGGATTTTTCCGTCCGTCTGTCAGCTTATATTCTTAAATACATTTAAACTATAAAAGTTGTATTGAACATTTTAAAACAAATGATGAGTATTGACCTCTAGAATAAAAGGAAGATGAAGTAGATGAGCATGCGAGTAAATAAAGATGTAATTTTCTTAATTTTTAAAATTCGTTTTTACGTTTAAATTATATATTTTTGTAATAAGTAAGTTCTTTGCTACCTTAAAATGAATCCTTGTTTATCTTTATCTAATGAGATCTTAAATAAAATGCACATGATCCATCGTTAACAAAATCCTATTATTTAGCTGATGGAGATCCAACCCACATACGAGTACTATACTCATTTTCTATAGTCATTTAAGTAACTAGGACTCAATGATGAAACATTCTAGTAAGATTATAGAAAATAGGGGTGCGGATTTGGTTATAATTTAGTCAAATATCATTATTTCTCTCTAAAAAAATCAAGGCTTTTTTTAAATTAGCTAGTAGAGACAAACTTTCAATAATAATACCAACTCAAAATTTATCTAAGCTTCTAGAATAGAATAATTTAATAAAATAGCATGCTAAAGATATTCCTTCTATTCCTAAACTAGTTTAAAATTATTCATTCAGACTAAAAGTCAAGTTTTATAATCATGTAAATTAATTCGTGAAGAACGAACCCACGACTTTTAGTGACACACCAATTCTCCTCTTATTTAAATGATTATACATTTACATAATTTTCTAATGAAATTAATTAAAGAAGAGACGTAGGTTCAGTTCCCAGTTTAGCTGAATATTAAACTTTGTTTCATTAAATGAGTGTACGTGTTTAAAGCCGTCGCATCTATAAATTACTTAATCAGATATATGCTTGATAAATTAATAAAAATTTAAGAAAATTTACTTTATAAATATAAATTTCTTTTTAAAAAAACATAAAATTAAACTTATAAATTTTATTAATGGATTAAATAATGAAGGTATAACAATAATTAAACAAATAGCAAATGCATTAGTAGATGATAGCAAGACAATTTCTAAGTTAGTATCATTAATCGTAGTAAAATGTATAGTAACCTACAAAATTGTAATTTTTGTTTTTCTCTCAAGAGATAACTTCAGACAATATAATCATTTCACAGTTGCTTTAACATAATACCTACAATTCTTATATCAAGAATGATTTTTAGTGTACTTATGCAATGTACCGTTACCGAAAATCTGTTTAGGAACCGATTTCTTCGAAGTTTATATGTCTTTTTATTTTTTATTTTTCTTTGTATCATTTACTAAAATACACTATTTATATTGTTAAATGAGAAGTAAAAAAAACACCATTAAACATTTTAATCTTAATATATTTTCTTTAGAAATAAACTAAACAATATTTTAAAATCGCAATGTTTAAAGTATGTTTATATAATGAGGAAACGGTTATTTAAAATTAAAAAATTCTATTATATATATATATATATATATACATATACATTTTTCTTCATTTNCTGTGCAGATTAAGTGGTCAGTACGAGATTGACCCCTGACCCACTGCGTGTCTCTAAGACGGACAAACCTGTCTTATACACCCCATTCCTGACACCAATGTGCAGATTAAGTGGTCAGTACGAGATTGACCCCTGACCCACTGCGTGTCTCACACGAATGAATCGTACAAGCAAAAAAAAAAAAAATAATAATAATAAAATAAAGGTCAACAGGTTTCGCAGGATTTCCTTGGATAAAAAAGTTACTAGTTAACCCTGATGGTGAGTCGATTCCTGGACTGTCCGGACTATAGCACTATCGTAGGCGTGATGCAAGTATAGATTAGGATGTTTCAAATTTTTACAATTATTATTTATAGTGAAATTTTGTTGCCCCCAAAAGAAGTGCCGCCCGGGGCGGGCCGCTCCTGCCGCCCCCACTACGGTACGCCACTGTGTATTTCACTTACTTTATTATAACTGGTTATCTTAACAAAAGAGAAAAGCAAACATATAAGTAACGTACCTTGTCAACAAGAATACTTTCACTTAAACTGACAAGTCTGCCAAAAGATAAAAATAAAGTACCTTAATCCATTGCAACCAACTAAAACCAATAACTTCAAACGAATTGAACTCGACATTTTCTTGTCCACTTTGTGGGTATAATCTTTTTTCATATGTCTATCTTGTGGTCTTTTATAATCATATTATAGGATAAATAAACGTTAAAACCCATTTTCTAACTTTGCTCTTCATAATATTTTTACTAAATTTTAATACTTAAAATTCCGAATTTGTATATCAGATAAACTGTATAAAAATTTACTTTATTTTTTTTTTTTTTTGTTTTTTAGTAAAATATCTTACAAATTTACCAAAATTGTATAGAAGAGTCTGTAGAGAATAGTAGGATTAATGGGGATGAGGAAACTCAACACATGGCGGTGCCTCCCGGGAGGACTTACTATAAGAAACTAACCCCCATTCAGGCACGTGAAGAAAACCCGGGAAAATCCACGCAGTAAAGCGCGAACCCGCGACCCGTGTTCATTGGTTTCATCCATTTTGACACTGGTGGGACAAAGTCTGTAGAGAATTTATAAGAGAAACTCTTATACAACTAAACTTTAATACTTTAAATCTTATATAAGAAAACTCTGTATACGTTATATAAATAAGTGACTTGTATGCAACTTATACAAGTGTATAAATCAAATAGAAAAACTCTACACAAATGTAAGGTTTCCTACATAATTTATGTGGAGTTCTTGCATTCTTAAGCAGGAAACTCTAGTAGAAGAACATGTCACCCTTTTTATATAAAAGAACTTATATAAATTATATAAGAATATATGTATACATACAACATACTTGTATACATACAATAGATGAATATGTTTACCTATATTCTTATGAGAAAAACTTATTCTTCTATTGTATATATGTACTTAACATTCCTATATAATATATTTTGAGTTTTTCTATATTATATTAGAAAATTCCCTATATCATATATAGGGAATTTGATATAGGGAAAATTTCCTATATCATATATAGGGAATTTTAGTAGATAAGTAAGATTTCCCATATTCTTACATAGGAAAACGTAATTTTCCTATGTAAAAATATGTAATTTTCTACGTAAAAAAACTGTTAGATGACATTTTTACATTGTAAAAAATACAATTTTATGCATTTAAAACCCGAATTCGTACTGAATAATTTCAACAAAATGTAGTATGGTTAAAAAAAGGGCTATAAATTTTTACTTTATTCAGTTTAAATATTAATATTTTTAAACTTAATCTGATTGCATCATATATCATTGGAACATGTTTTTTGTTATTTAAATTCTGAATATTCTACAAAATAACTTTGTAAATTCTTCATCTTTTATTTATTATAAGTTATATTTAAGTAATGAATGAATGAAAGATGAGAAATGAATACGAATATCTTTGATTAAATGTATAAAAATCTACTTATCAATATAATTTTCGCTGTTATAAACACTTACAAAAGTAAATTCTATAAATAAAATTTAAATATCATTTATAAATATTAATTAATAAAATTTAAATTGATTTCTCTAAAAAAATAACATTAATAATAATAATTATTATCCAGCTTGACAATTGAATAATTTAAAATATTGACTTATAAAATTGAAATTTATATTAAAATTTCGTTTACTTTTATTTATCAATAATTAATAATTTTAATAAAATTTACATATATTAATTCTATTTATTTTAATTGTATATTATTCACATTATTGATAGAACATAACTATATAAGATGTATTAATAAAATAAAATAAGTTATTTAAATATTGAAATTTAAGTAATTACTAACATTCTGAATATAAAAGTTTATTGTATAAGTTTGTAAAATGTAAAGATATTAATGGAAAATTGCTTAATATAAGCAAAACAATGTTGACTATTAAGTTACCTAAGGGATGTTAATAAATGACGTCGTAAACACTGTATTTTCAATGTACAGTACTTCAACACTATGTTCAATATACATAATATCAAAGGTTCGTCTGAATGTCCCTGAATGTCAAAGTATAATAAATCATCGTATCCCAAAGGATAACTTTCTTACTTGAGTTTTGGCCAAAATATATTATTATAAAATTCATCAAGAATTAGTTTTTTTTATTTTTTTTAATTAAAAAAAATAAAAATAAACTTTCAAGTAAAGTTTCTTAAGAAAAAAATAAATAATAATAATAATAATTTTTAATTTAAAAAAATTAAATATTTTCAACAAATAAAAATATACTTTTGTATAATTGCCGAATTGTATCGGTTTTGAAGCAAAATGCTAAAATAATCATCGAATGTCATTCTATATACACCGCNATTGAAATTTAAGTAATTACTAACATTCTGAATATAAAAGTTTATTGTATAAGTTTGTAAAATGTAAAGATATTAATGGAAAATTGCTTAATATAAGCAAAACAATGTTGACTATTAAGTTACCTAAGGGATGTTAATAAATGACGTCGTAAACACTGTATTTTCAATGTACAGTACTTCAACACTATGTTCAATATACATAATATCAAAGGTTCGTCTGAATGTCCCTGAATGTCAAAGTATAATAAATCATCGTATCCCAAAGGATAACTTTCTTACTTGAGTTTTGGCCAAAATATATTATTATAAAATTCATCAAGAATTAGTTTTTTTTTATTTTTTTTAATTAAAAAAAATAAAAATAAACTTTCAAGTAAAGTTTCTTAAGAAAAAAATAAATAATAATAATAATAATTTTTAATTTAATTATTCGTTTCGATACAATATGATTAATGTAATATAATTACAATTATAATTAATAAAAATTTACCTAACTCTTAAACAATTTTGTTCGTAGATTGATTTCAATTTAATAATTTTAGTATGTTTAGTTAACATCAATTGCTTTATTAACGTTAATTAATAATGTTAATAAAGAGATCGATGTGGATATTCGAGTGAATATTTGGAGTGAGTGCTTGTGCCATGAATGAAACTTGAAGAGTATATTATCTCTATATAAATAGCAGTAATATGGCTGTATAATAGGAAAACTTTTATAAGTATATGATGTTTAATGACATGTTTAACTTCATAGGGAATGAAGTGTTGATCCATTTCTAGACGGATATACTTCACTCTTTGTTAAAATGGCTAGGAATCGAATCGATACTTTATAAATTACCAATTAAGTAATAACGACAAGTATTCTTCTTAAACTTACTTAGAATATCCAACAAGAAGGTGAGTTATTTAATTACATCGTACTCAAAACCTTATCCAAATATATAAAAATTACCTTACTGTAAATGGTAAACGAACGTCTTTCAGATTTTTGCTTAAAGAATCTTTAATTTACATTAATTTTTGCTAATCTAAAATACTACAGAAACATGGCAGAATCAGTATAGTTGATACAACGTTATCGAGTTCTAAGGAGGTGGTTCGGTTCCCATCTCTATTCTAATATTTGTCCCTTAAATATACGAGTCGTATACTAAACTTATTGTATTTAATATGATTTTAAATATATTAAAATGAAAACTCTCATAAGTAAAGATGAAGAAGATTCCTCAATTGAACTATCCAACAATTTCATAAAGTTAATTAAGTTTCCATATGCATCTATATTGTGATTCATGATATATTTACTATAAAAATATAAAATTTCTACATATTTTAATATTAGAATATTAATATCTATATCTATCACAATACTATTTACTGAATTTTCATTTCTAAAACCGAGAATCGATAGAAACGAACGTTTCAAGAAGAAACTATAATTTCCTATATTCTTTGAATCTATAGAATCTATACCTCTTTACAGTAGCCTTACTTGGGTTAGAGTTAGAATTTATATTAAAAAAATGATTTTTGAAGCTACAACTTTACTCTAAATTGGATACAGGATGGATTAGATAGCATCGAATATAATTTCCTATTTTATTAATACTTATAGAATTTTTTTTTTGCGAGGAAAAAAAAACGCATTCTAATCCATAAAAATGATGAATATTATACATTTTTTTTAAGAAAGAAAGAGCGTAAACTCTTTGATCTTTTTGAAGACGATTTTTATTCAAATTGTATTCTTTCATGCCTGCATGTGTAGAGCCAATTTGTGACAACAAACTCTAAAATAAAGAAAAAAAAACACTTTATTTTTATTATTTTTCTTCAAAATATAAATATATATCTTTACTTTCTTTCATCGATTTTCATAAATAAGAGCTTTACGATTCTTTAAAACATTACTTTTCATCAATTTTAATTATAATTAAGAAATACTATGCATAAATTTAATAAAGTATAAAATTAATTGAATTTTTTTCCTTCGATTAATTCAATAAATTTTATAACGTAAATTAATTTTGCTTTTGGCGCAAATTTGTTTTCCACATTTATTATTGTAATTAAGAAGTTAATTTTCTTTGTAAAGCTTTCATTTTTCATTTATGTAATTAATTATAATTAAGTAAAATTATATTTTTCAAATTTATTACTGGTTAAAAATTTTACGCAATTTGGTTACTTTAACGCATTAAAAAGTAATTAAATATAAAATAAAGACGATAAGAAGATATTTTAAATAATAATTTATAAAATTTAGCATTAATTCTTTATTTTCTTGCTCGTAATTTAAGAATTATTATAACAATTCATAGTAAAATTTGATGAAAATCTAATCAAATTCTTAAAAAATGTATGTAATTAATACTAAAATGTAAAACTCTAAATTACTATAATGGCCTTTATTTTATGTGTAATGAAATATAAAAACTGCATTTTCAAATTGTTAAATTGATTCCAGAACATTAAATGTTTTTAAATGATACTCGATCTGTGTTTTGGAAAAGATTTCAAGAAACTGGAGAGCTGCGAGTCAGAGAATAACACAGGATGATCCAAGAGTTGTAACCATTAGTAATGATTGTTATTTGGAATTAACTGCACGTTGTCATAAAGAGATGACTGCGAGGCAGATCTCTATTGACCTTTCAGCAGGACAGGAACAATAGTTTCAAGACAAATTGTGTACTGGAGGCTTAGGAATAGTCACCTACAAAGAGACCAATGTTCACGTTTGCATTCCTTTCAAACCTGAACACAAAAGAGATCGTTTCATCTGGATTGCATAATTGTCAAAGAAGGAACGTATTAATCTACATATATATATATTCTATAAACCTTCTGTATTGAAATCTTCTTCAACGATTTAAATAATTTGTATGAATAAAGTTAATTTTTATGTGATATTTATATACACTTTGAATATTATATTCATAAATTCTACGTTTAATTTTTATGATTTTATGGTTGAGAGGCTGCCCATAAATGACACTGGAAAGGAGGAAAGGGTTATGACAAGTCGGATAAGGGAGAAGGAAGGAGTTGAGTTTTGTTGGACATCCGAAGAGGAGAGGGGGTTAAGGAAACTTGGACAAAGCGATTCAAGGGGAAGGGGGAGAGAAGTTTCAAGAAAAATATAAACGTAATTTACGAACAAACCTTTACAGCTTTGAAATATTAGAAATTGGACAAGTTCTGAATACTGATAGAAATTCAATTCTAATACAGGTTACAAGATTAAATATTTTAAATTTTACAACTTCTGTAATCTTAATAAATGGTATGATTATAAAGAATCTTTGACTATTAATTCGCATTAAAGATAACAGAGAATTTATCCTAATTTTACAAAAATCCCGTCGATTCAACAACCCAACAATTCATAATTTAGTAACGTATGAAGCATTCCCTGTAAACGTTATAAATAGCACAGATTCTTCTTATGAAGATAATTAGATTCTTCCAAAAAAAAGAGAGAAAGAAATAAAATAATAAACGAATAAAAACAGTTTAGAGATCTAACAAACACTTTTTGATTCGAACATCACCAATATGTCTAACTGTCGTGTATAACCTCGCAGTGACACGACAATCAGCAATAAAAACTTATCCAATATCCAATAATTCGTCTGGTAAGTAAAAATAAGCTGCAACGATTCACATTAAATCCAAGCTATAATATTGTTACGTTGTTTCTGTAGACTCATATTGGACAGAGTTACAGGTGAAATAACTTGTTAGAGACGAAAGTATTTTATCTTTTCAGTGAAATAGCGCGTAAACAGTTCTCTAGCCTATCAACACCATCTGCTACGTTCATCTTTATTACGTCAATTTTATACGGTTAGAGAAGAAAAGAATATCACCACAGATAAAATATGTTTTTGCTGTAGATACATTAGTTGAGAGGCATGTAGCTAGACATTAGGGCAAGCTGTATCCTCTTGACCGTGTGACAGTACTAACAGTGATATACATCAGTTGACGTCTTTATCGTCTCTTCACTACATTCTTCCGATTGAACTCATATGTCAGTATTTCCTGTTTTTGTGAAAGTCACTACTTCTATAATGATATCACGCTCCAATTGTAAGTACTGTTATCGGTTCGAACTTACACTCGAGAGACTAAACAAAACTGTTCTTACTACTTAAACAATGCGGAATAATGAAATTTTCACATAATAACACCCTTTAGATTTCTTACATAGAGCATAAAACTGGATAACTAAAGTTATAAATAACTTATACTATCCTGCAATAGTGTAGAAGTTAGAAAATAGCATCCCAATGGGCACGATTTAAACAGGTGAAAAACGTACTAAAATCGTAAATATAAATTAGGATATAACTAAATTATAAAGAATTTCGAGTGAATAATTAAAATTTCGAACAGAAGTTAAGATTTAAAAACAAAAAATTGTAAGGAACAATGAGTTAGGAGATGCACAGAAGAATCAATAGATTTGAGTCGAAGACAGCATTCACTTGGAGATAAGAAGTAAAACGAGTTAAAGAAAGATAGCATCGATAAGAGGTAGTTAATAGGGATTTAGGGATAAGTCCCTAGCATAAGAAAATGCTAAAGAATTCTTAGAAGAAAACAGATTTCGAATTTTCCATCTGAGTGATGAAAGGGGTTTTGCAGACCGGAAAATTATTTTGTCTGATAATTGAATCTATAGAGATCAATTAAATGCTAAATCGACACTTTTACGTATAGGAACACTTCAGAATGATTAAATATTTACAGTGATACACTGTGATATAGCTCTAACATGCAAACAAATCATTCAAGAATCTAGATAAGTTACTCTTGTTATTTCCCAAGGTATTTGTAAGTTTACTACAGAATTTATTAAGTAAGAGTTTACCACATTTACTATCATCTTATAGATTCTGTTTATTTTTTATTATTCTAAATCCCAGAACAGAATGCGTTATCATATGCAAATATACATTAAAGATTATCCATTGTTAAGATAGATTCCCAATTCATGAAAACAGTATAAAAGATTTATTGTTAAAGCAAAGTGTCAACGACATTCTATTTTTTAACATTTCTTTTAATAACTAGAGAAATAATAAAAATCAATATTTATTCTTATTTTTTATTATTTTTTTTTCTTTTCTCGTTTTCTGTATTGCGTGACAAAATCCCATTTTTCTACTACATAAACGTATAACTAGTAATAAAATAAAGTTATTTTCTTTAAATAACACGCTAATATCCTCCAATTACTATTTATTTTATCATAAAAATAACAATATTTAATACAAGAAACTTTAAAAGTACATATATACATTAACATATCTCATTATTTATACTTGTAAGATAAATGTACAGTACTGTTTTTTTCATTGTTAATTATATAAATTTATACATTTTTAATAATAAAACGTGTATCAGATTATGTTTATTCTTCAGAATATTTCTTCAAATTAGAATTAATGTATCGGTTAATCGATTTATAGACTGACACACGCAATCAATAACTGAGAGGAGGTTAAGTGCAAGGAATAGAGCAATAGAAAGCAGGTGAATTATAGTTATAGCACTAACTCTTTCCTATAATTTTTATTGATATATGGTTTTAATACTAACCAAGTAAAGCAATACATAATTTTTAACCTTAATTAAAGTCTTTAAAACTTTTAAAATAGAAAAATTCTTGGCGATTTATTACTTAAAAAGAAGGAAAATACACGTCCTCACTTAATTTCTGATAATAAAAAAAAAGATTTAATAATATATATTGTTTTTCTTCATGAACAAATATTTATTTCTGGCTACAATAGTATTTATTCGATACAGTTATTATAAGACAAAGGAAAATTCGATTTATTATTAGGCTATTTTTTTAATTTGAGGTTTATTCAGTAAAAATCGTGCTGTAGAGTAGCCTACATATATATATATATATATATATATAAACGTTATCGACACCAGATACAGCCACGAAGAAACTTGTCACCATCATAAAACTAGATTTAACACTTAGAAGATCTTCCTTAGTACTGGAGATTTCTTTTGTTATAGAGGACGATTGCAATAGAAGAAAACTGTAAAAGATACAAAGCTCGAGATTGTTCGTGTAAGCTCACTTTTTGGCAGTATGCTACAGTAGCAAAGAAGTGAATTTGACATAATGCCTTCCCATTTTGACTAAAGTGCATTATCAGATTCTACCAATGACATTCGGATCAAAAGTATCTCTAACATCTAGCGAACAATCGACAACACCTTTTCATTTCCCATTATCTCCACAATAGACGTTGGTTGATCATCTGTATAAGTTTATATGTATGTCTACACGTTCATACAGTATATATATCCTCCCTCTGATCTTTATACTTCTATTAACTTAAAGATGATGATCTGAATTATCATTTGGAAAAGAACTTCATGCACACTTCAAAACCATTATTTTTAAATAAAATGTGATAGTTTACCGATTTATATAAGTAAGAAGATCATTCAGATTTAATAATATAAAGTTTTTTAGTTGTGGAATTTTATAAATTGTTAGGATACTTCAAACATTGATAAAGTTCTTATCACTGATTGGTTGGAAGCTAAAACAAATATAGGCGTGACTATTGGAAGTGTTAATTACGTTGTAACTGATTGAAAAAACACGCCACCAATTGAAACACGTTCCACAAAACGAAAACACGCCTACTATTACGTGTTTCTCATTTTCAGCCAATCAACGAACCGAATATTTTTATTTTTAAAAGATCTTAACTGCTTGTAAAACAGAAACCGAAGAAATTAATTTAGAAAAGTTATTGCTTAAAATTTTATTTTATTTTTAAAAAATGAACATAAATTATACTATATACTTAATAATATATAATTTAACACGGTATATATATGCCAAATTCTAAAATTTATAGACACTAATAAAATAAACTTGTGATGGGAAAGTATATATATCATTTACTTTCTCCTTTTTTTCTTACGGTATTTCCTCACTTTTATCAAAGTTATATTCTAAACACGTGTTTATAAAAAGAGAATAGATAAATTTTATATATACATTACCAAAATATTTACAATAAAAAATACAGATATAAACAAAATATAGTCAATGATTCTTTGTAAAAGATGAGACTTGCCAAGTTAAAAAGCCAGGGTCTTCAACAACTATCATCGTGATTTTAAATTATGAAGCTATTTTGGTAAATACGTTACGTGTCACTAACGTTCCTACTTATGTGTGACGATCGAAGCGTGACGAACGTGACGCAGTGTAAATCATCTACTAAAATTCGTTCAACGTTGAAAACCAAAAGCAGATTTTTCGTAGCTGTAACTTAAAACATGTCTTTAAAAATAAAGATTGTGAAATCTTTCAAGCGAGTCAAAAATTGAAGAGATTCTTATTACGCTGACGATTATTTTCTTAAAGGAAACAAAAATATTTAAATTCTTTCATTCATAATATTTTCATAAACTCCCACTTCTACGATTAATTTACATGTATTTTGTATGCAGCTGTACGAAACATTAATAAGACAATTCGTGTATTAAATAAGGTTAGTAGAGAGGAAAAAGAAATGTTTTAATTAAAGACAATTTATGCAATTAATTTCTTAATAATTCTTTTATTCATAAAAATAATCTGGATTATTCTTTCTGTAATTAACTTTCGACTTTTCTGGTAATTATTTAAATAAAATCTTAACGTTCTAAATACATATTTTATAAACAGTTTTTAAATGTTTATAACTTGTAAATTTTTAAAATAATTATTTTATTAATGTTAATATGTATTTTTGAATTATCTTTGACTAAATTATTACATAAAATAAATAAATAAATTTTTTATTAAATTAAATTATCAGATTAGTGCAGAACATTGTGTTTCTTCTCGAATTAAGCGTGATGCTTCTCTAATTAACTTTAAAGAATAATTATAATTGGACTATAAAATTAACATGTCTAATAAATAATGGCTTATATAATGATAAATTTTACTTAAAAATTATCTATTTTTATAGAAGTTATCTACATAATAATAAGAATGAAAGCATCATAAACATATTCTTTTCAACTTAAATTAATATAAATTGAATATGTATAGACTATATATATATATATTCGAGTTGAATTGAATTAAAATTTGATTACTTTTTATCACATTAACAGGGCATAATACGATTCAAATAGTTTATTGATAAAATTAAAAGTAACGAGAATAACCTTACACTTTTGAGTAATTTCTTAGTAAAACGTAATCTCTTCTTCTGGTGATGGTAGAAAAGACCATCAATAAGATAATAAGCGATCTATTATGGTCGAATTTTCGATAAATTCTCTCAGTTACTCATTCTCTAGCTTTATGATGATTCCAGAATATAACAGAGTATGATGTATGTCGATATGACAAATCTATATATTGACTGTCCACCTCTACTATAACGACAGTATTAGAATACACGTTCATTTAACGGCGACAAAATATAGATTTCTTTACTAGAATAGGACTATTTCGTTCTTTTCCATCTCCCTCATACTCATAAAGGTACGTGCTTTGAAAGACGAATCATTCGAGAACATTTTTCCGATAAACTGATACTGAAAGTTTTTCCGAGCGGCAGAGATGATGTTCAATACATTTTTTCGCATCTGGAAGAACTGGAATTTAATTTTGGCATTGCAAGAATGGTATATTATTGGATTTCCCTTTACTTTTAAAATACTGTATGACATTATGTTATACTATATGATTTGTACGAAATTCTTTACATCTGATAATGTTACTGAATAAAGATATTATGGCTTGCTGATATATAGAATTGAAACAAATGAAGTTAAAATATATATATATAATTTAAAAATTCAATAAAAAAAATAATAATTTAAAACTTATATAAATCTACATAAATTTAGAGATTTGCGAAATTTTATTATATTGATATATATATTGAATGTTTAAATTAGAGTTATAGTTATTTATTTAAGATTAAACTTTAATTTTGACGATGATCTATAAGCACATAAATATAATATAGGATGGCCAAAAGTTTGTTAACCGTGTATCGTTTTAGTGTGTTCTAGATACAATTGTAAACGTGTATTCCAAGCTAAGTCTAGAACATGTTTTTCTTTTAGGAAATTGTTGGGAACATAATAAAAATATATGATTAAGCATTTAAATATTTGAATAAAAAAGAAATTTAATTCTTACAATAGTTAACTAACCTTTGGACCAATCTGTAAAAAATTAGTTTATATATAAAGGATATAATATAATAAAAGCATACATAATATTTAAAATATAATAGCATTGTTAAATGAAGAACAATATAATGCACTTATATATATATATATAACCTATATTAATCTTACCTGAGAAGAAGTGTTATTTTTTCTTTCTCTGAAAATATTCACGCAACATTCATTTAACCATTCGCAGACGTTCAAGTTTTCCTTTAAAATTCAAATTAAATATGTAAGAAATAAAAAAAATCTTATACGATAAATAAAATTTAATTTAATTAATTTTCTAAGCAACTAGCATTTATGCTAAGACGAGAAGATTAGCGCGTGTATTAACTTCAGTTAATAAAAATGTCTAATATCTAACGTATAAGTTTGTATATATAAATCGTGCCATAAACTAATTAGCAGAAATTTGAAAGAATATTCTTAGTTTGAACTTACATATCCTCTGATAATTGTCTAATATATCAGCTTTTAATTACAGAATTATTAAATTGACAGGGGAAACAAAGTTCATTCCTTTTTCTAGCACGATATTGTAATTTGTGTTTATGCCTACCAATTCTTATGCTCACAATAAGTCAAAGAAGTTAATGTTGAATGTTATACGCACTGCTATTTCTTTAATATTGCACATTGAACTGTAGATTTATATAGCCTATTTACTGTATNAAAAACAGTGTTTTCTAGTGAATATTTCTTTGATTATAATACAGCTTTAGATTTTTTACTGCATCCTAAAACTATTCATACATGCAAAAAATATGCATGAATAACATTCTTGGTCATACTTTTGTATAAATTCCAACATTTAATCTGTTATGTCCTTTTTTTTTGTATATATATTATTTATTTTTCTTTCCTTATCAAAGTAAATATTATCTCGACTTTAAGCGTACAGTACGAGGTCTTAAAGAAATTTAGTTTAAAAGAAAACATTTAAATAAGAGTATTTCGAATCATTCCCTACTTATGTACACAATAATTTAATTTTATATTAAAATATACATTATTTAATTAGTAAAATTATTTAATATCTTATTTAAAATCTATACATAAAATAGCTCAACGTAAGTAGTATAAAATATACTTTTTATAGTATTATTGCATTACAAATGGATTCCATTTTCTTCTATACAATATCTAAAAACAAGGGAATATATAAAATAACTTGCATCCAGATGCAATTTCTTGAAATCTCGTAATGTATAATAGGATAAAATTCCGAAAAGAATTTTTTATAGATATTTTATATTGTTTCTACTTTCTAACATTGTATTGGTATAACACAATATCAAAATTTTTGATCGAAAGTTTATAAAAAAAAAAGAATTATTTTAATGGAAGAAAATTTTCTATACAATATTCTATTGTTCTAAATTATTTAATTACACAAGAAAATGTATTTTTTAAAAGTAATTTCCAATTTAAAAACCTCGAAGAAAATATTTAAATGATAAAAAAAATTATACGTTCGGAAGTTGTACATGAATTGTTTTCGTGTAAGCTTCTGTATTAGTAATACACGTCATCTAAATTACCCTTCTTCGTGTCAATGATAAAACGTGAGAAACATTGCATTAGGACAATTAAACAGACCGAAGTAATGCCGTAAAATGAAGAAGTCGAGCTGAATAAATCCCATACGTTATTTATGTTAGCGTTTATTTGTGTCCAAGAGGTTTTGCTTTCCTGACTCCTGCAGAGAATTACTGGAACCATAAGAGCAAGAGAAGAAATCGATAACAAACTACACGGTAAAGGCTCGAATAAGTGTAGAATGAAACAGAGATAAGAGGATAAGATTTAATTATATTACTTTACAGTAAAGTGTATACATTCTAGTAAACGTAGTTAAATATTTATGATACACTAATTAATCAAAAATCTTACGATTATTAATCGATTATTTGTTTCTAATTAAATTGCTTTTAAATTGTAAATTTCGTGATTAAGTCTGTAAAAATTGTGTAAAATTATACTGTATATCTACGAAATAAAATAAAATATTCTTGTTTCTTTTGTTGTCTCATCAACAGTTATAATACTTGTAATATAAATATTATCCAAAGACAAGAGCAGACATATTTCAATAACTATTTTTCGCCAGGGAATACTGCTTGTATATCGTATTTCAGACACGAAAGAAATTTTTCCTGACGTCTAATTATCTTTCTAGGGAAGAACCAGGAACATTTGATACCTTGCAAAACATAAAAACATATTTCAAATAATTTTTATGTTTACGGATTCATTAGAGCTGAAGTTTCTTAGTTTTAATAGCATAATTACGCGACTAATTGAAAGAAAAGCGTACAGAAGAGATTTTAATGAAAAAATATGTTTTTAATACTTTCTTTTCGAGATTATAAATATGAATTTAAAATATTAACAAAGGTTTTAATATAAATTTTAAATTTTTTAATATAGAGAACTCATCGTTCCATTCATTATACTAATATTCGTAACGATTATCTTAATGACATAGTACACTTTTATTAGCATTATAATGTTCTAACACGAAGGATAGTAGTGGAAAGGAAATACATTTTATCATCTTCACACTGAAAGATCAATAAAAGTTTGAAGTTATATTCCATTAAGACAGATCTATCAACGGAAACGATGAAAACAAGTTTTGCCCAACCGAACTGAACCCAAAGTCATGCTCACATGACCTCAGAACCGAACATCGACTTGTCATCAACAGGCCAAGAACAATGTTCTATTGCTACAATCAATAATCCAGTTTGTGTGTTCTCTTGGGTGATATGTCTAATGCTTTTACTTGTAGAGAAAAATCTCTGTCATACCCACTCCACTTTTGTTCACCATCTGGGAATTTCTGCCATTTAATATATTGAATATGCTTTCACGTAAACAATTTTTTCAGCTATTATAATTCCATTAAATGACTTTTAATAATGCTTAATGATTATTATTTTAGAACATTTTTCAAATATATATATATATATTTTTTTTCAATTTCCAATTTTCTGATGATACCAAATTTTAATACATAAAAATCACGAACCAGTAAGGATATTAGTAGGTATCTTTAACACATAAAAAATCAGTATAGATACATTTTTAGTTTTCATGTAAAATACGTAATATTTTCATATTTCTATGTTAAGTTTTAGTTTTTTTTATGGATATTACTTTTTAGATAGTAACACCAGTAAATGTTTATTTGTGATAAGAACTTTCATTGGATGTATCAAGAAACTTTGAAAGATTTGGACCTTCAATCCGGATAGGAAGTTCAGTTTCAATGTGTAGCACCACAGAATTTTTATATAAACATGGAGCCGGAAAGGATTTACCAATGTGAAATCATCGAACATCAAAAATATAACACGATCCTAAATTTTTTTGGTAAAAAAAACAACGTTAGAGATTAGGAAGAATTCGATTTTTCTATGAAAATCGATTTGTTTCTGACTCTTTCATCACACGAGCATCAGGTGGACTCTGATAAGATATCTCGCTTTTCTCTTGACTTAGTTAACAAATTTAAATCACAATTTAGTTTAATTTAACTTAGAAAACACTCTAATATCACAATACAGAAAAAAACCATCAAAATAACTCTTAAAATTCAAATTAAAACCATTATTTTTACAGCTAGAAATTATCATTAAAACACGTTAATGATAGAAATTAATCAATATTTATGTATTAAGTAGATGAATAAAGATGATTTTTTATTAATTAATTTTTTTATTTTTCTAAGAAACTTAATAAATTTTACTTAATTTAATAGGATTTAAATTTTTTTTTATTTTTTTAAATTTTAAATCCTCCTAAATTAAGTAAAATATTCAATCATTTTCTTAAAGATTAAATTTTATCTCTGGTAAAATACATTTTATTAATAATAATTTATGAATTAGAAAAAAATATATAGTGCATTTTTTACGATCGGTCTTAAATTGATAAATTCATAATACTGAACTGGAATCATTAAAATTGATAGATTTATTGAGAATAAACGTCAACGCAACATCGAAACTCATTAATCAGTTGTAACATTTGTGTACAATGTATACGCATTTACTACATTATTCATAAAATGTTCTAATTTAGGAAATAGTAAAAGTCATAATATATATATATAAAAAAAAAAAAATTCCTGCATTCATAAAAAAAATATCTAACTATATTTAGAAAACATCATTCTCAAATCAGAAGCTAATAAAAGGCATGACAAGACTCATAAAGGGACACGCCATTGAGTCAGGCAATACTTAACAGAACATTAAGTTAAAAAAAAAATGCACATTATGATACGATCCACACCTTTAAAATATTCGAAAAAAATATTTTCTAATGAGCTTTAAAGTTTTTATTTATTTTAATTTAAATATATAGAAAAAATATATATATAAAGTTTTATTGCTATTAATATTGTAGAGAATCGTAGCAATGAATTTATTTAAATTAAATTTTCTTTACCCCACTATCTTCGATAACATTTAACTTAATGGATTTTAAATATCTAATTTACATTTTAACCGATCAATAAGGCTTTTATATCCCTTTTAAAATTGTTTTCTGCGAATCGAATTACAAAGCTAGTATTCATATAAGCGTAAACATATATTTTTCTTTTAAAATTATAGTTGTTGTTTTGCTCTTTTATTTAGGCTAATTACTATTATAAAAATCTGTAATTTAATACCTTAAAATAATGCCAAGGATAGCAAAATCGAATCAGTATCTGCCATCTATCGAACTGTTTCTACACTACTAAATTTTTATGCATTATTTTCCTGATAAGACATTTAACACGATTTCTATTATAATTTTATTTTTAATTGCGTTTAAAAATTATTTTTTAACAATAAACGATATTAAATGAAATTTACAATATTTTTAATTGACATTAAACTGAAATTGACATTTAAAATTTCAGTTTAATGCCAATGTAATTAAACAGATTTAAAATTAAATCTGTTTCATTATTGTAATTGAGTATTTTTTTAAATGTCATTAACTTACGTAAATGACGATTAATTTTTATTCTAGATATTTTTAAAATGCTATAAACATTGAGAACATGGCTCCACCTAGAGAAATATTTTGTAACTAAAATTGAACAATATATATTTATATTTATTCAAACTGATAGATGATATTTGTTTTAATATGTTTAAAATTCAATTACAATATTAAAAATTAGCTAAAATATTAATTAAGTTTAATTAATTATCAAACATGAATAGAAATATTATTAAAATTTATTTGATAATTTATATCAAGTATATTATTAAGCAGTATCGTATAAACATGATAACAACCATATTAAACTACGGTTAATTTATAAGTCTATTATCTCTTAGTGTAAATGTTAATAGACACAAACACAACATAAGTAATTATATTCTGTTGATAATATAGTTAGCTCCCATGAGTAACATCGTTAGGAAAGTATCATTGTTAGAGATAATGACTTTCCCTGTAATCTGTAAATATATATGTGTGTGTGTATATATGTGTATGAGTTTATTATGTGCTTTATGAAGTTGTGCAATTATCTATAGACAACTTTTTTATAATATTACTGTATTTTCATCAAAGTTAAGACGTTTTCATTCAGCTTTATAGAATACCATGCATTATATATAACTATTATAAAACTTATTACACGTAATCTAAAGTATTAATAAAAAAATTTTATGTCTGATTATATATAATATGAACTATAATAAAGTTTTTACATTTTTTAATACAAAATTTAAATATAAACTAACAATACAAATTTCCATTGTATGGTAATGTGGCGCCATCTAACTTCTATAATAAGTATTATATTATTTATTAATTTTATTTAAGTGTTAAATACATATAAACAATTCCTAAAAGTATTAATAACTTAAAATATTTTATGTTAATTGTTGCTATTTATATTTTTTAAACTTAAATTTATTTTTTTAAAGATGTTAAAAGCTTTCAAATTGAAGAATGAATTCATTAAAGTAATTCCCCATCTCAAATTGTATAACCGCAAAACCATTCTCATTAACCCATTTCTAAATCAAAATCTTTTGGAAGTGAATAATGGGTTTCATCTATTGCCAATTAAACGGCATTTGCTATTACAGCTAAAGAGAAAACTTGTTACTAGTCTAATTACATTCGTAACAACCAATATCTGTGCACACTTTACGAAAGATTACATTCAACTGATTTAAAGAGACAATGCATGACTGAAGCCCTAATTTGTCTATTTTATTAATTTAACTTTACTTTTAGGAAACTTTTACTGAGTTTAAATTTTATTCTTATAGGCTACTCTACAATATGTAATATGTTAATACAATTTTGAAATACTTTCAATTTAGTTTTCCCCTTGCGTAATTATTAAAATTACGAAATTTATTTCCTAAATTATTAATTTTATTAACAAATTTAGATGTAATAATAAATAAGCAACACCTATAGAAAATGAATGGTGCGCAGTATTAGTACTTATCGATCTCCGTTAATTTCTTCATCAGACAGCATAGCTCGTTATTTAAGTAACATTATAAAATGCCATTATCATTAAGAAGTAGGAAATGTTACGCCCTAGTGCCTTTTAACTATATCAAATTCATTCAAATTGTTCATGATTTAATAATTAACTTTATATAAGCCGCTTAATCATCCGGACTACAGAATTAGGTTACACCTTAAGAATAAATTGAAAACACACGTCAAAGAGGAAATATAAAAATCACCACCCTACTATTGAAAGCTGAAATGACACAGAAAAATATAAAATTATCGAATACAGGAATCATAAGAGGTAAACGGAAACATTCCCAATCCTGCAAGTGAAGGAAGCAACAAATGAGTTTTCGATCTATTGGCTTAAATGTACTAGAAAAAAATCTGCCCTCAGATTGTTTCCATCAAGAGAGTATGTTACACATCTTCACCCCTGGAGTCTAGTAAAAATACTCAGTAAGCAAAGTTCAGGGGCAAAGTGGAATAGGGGGTAAGATTGTTTGTTGAATTCTTTCCTCCTACAATATATGTCCGAAGTGAGTTGACCGGAATGCGCTGTATTGATAAACCATTTATCGTTGCCCAGAGCAAATTTCCGGGCATGGTTTGGACAAGGAAAGGAAAAAAATCGTCCTGCAAAGTTATTTACAGTAGCTTGGACACTTACGATATGACTGTAATGCAGTCGTTGTCGAGTTTGAATGGTTAAGCAGCCACTTATTCAGAGGAAGAGAGACATGTAAAAGTAATCATTTATTCCTATTTATTCTTTAATGTGATATTTTACTTTGATATCAATACAACTTTTATCTACTTTAAGAGTTTTCGTAAAAATATTTATTAAAGTTTTACTGTTGTATTTATAAAAAGAAGTTTTTTCAAAAGAAAAAAAAATAAAAGTAAAAGAAATTTTAAAATATAAGTTATAAAGTTAGAGATAAAAATTTAATCTTTGGTATATTTTTATTATATCTTTTATATTTTACGTTTATCAAAACTATAATGGTCCAAATCAATAATAATTTTTTAAACATTCTCATAAAAATGATCATTCATATTTAAATTTAAATACTCTTATTAACTGTAAGAAGTTATTTAATCGAACGTAAGTTATTTAATTCGTAATTATATACAGAGTGGCCCAAAACTCAGTTACCTTGTTATGTTTTCAGTGCTTCAGACATACTTATAATTAAATCGTAAGCTGGGTTTAAAGCAGTTTTATTCAATTTAGTGTTTACAATTGTTAACTGACTTTTCGGCCATTCTACGTAATAATTACAATTATTTCTAGCAATTAATTCAAACTTTTTAAAATCGCTTAACGATAAATTAAATTTTTATAAATATGCGTGTATAAAAAATATATATTTTTTAAGTTTATAATTATAAATTTCAATACAGATTAATATTTAAATCAATAAAATTTTAAAATTATAAAGGTTAAAATTTATATATCTTCACCTCAAAAGATGGCAGCACAAACTTACTTTACTAAACAAAGGGTGGTATTGTTATACATTCTACACCCATATAAATGTTTTTTTTTCTTTTTTTTAATTTATTTATATAATAAATTATTTAACGTTTATAACATAATATAAATTTATTTTAAAAATATATTTGTTTATAACTTTAATTTATGCTTATTATTAATTTATTTTAATGGGTCTTACGCTCTTTATGGATGTATAAAATAATATAAATTATATTTTTTTTATA
>NW_019385595.1:143137-155848 GCF_000671375.1 Centruroides sculpturatus
CGCTTACCTCACTTTTTACCACAGAAATTACCTTACCTTGAAAGCTTTATTTTTTTTCTCGATTTTAGTTATTACTAACTATATTTTTTCGATGGATTCTTATGTTTATGTGTTTTTCAAAGATGCAGATATTTTTTTTTATTAAGTTTTACGCATTTATGTTTTTTTCTTCGATTTTTACATATAAAATAAAATAAAATTTAAAAATTTTCAATTTTTTAAAATTAAATTTTTATTTTATTTTAATAATGCAAAAATGTCTCCAATGCATGAAGATCTAGTTTCATTTTTAAATGATTTTTTAAATAATTATTTTCTCAAAAATAATATTAATTTTTTTAATACAAAATTTAACTTAAATTTTCATTTAGAAACTCCAAAATAAATATTTTGTATATAAAATATTCAATATAATTTTATTCATTTATATGTAACATCTTACTCAATAGTAATATCAAAGAAACTAATCAAGTATGAACGAATTAAATTATTTACAAGAAACAATAAAAACAGGCAACAATGTGGTAACCTAATATAACAAGAAAATAGGCAAAGGAACATAAAATACAGTGGAAAAATTCGGAATTTTCTATATATAAAAGAATAATATCTAAAATATAAAATTCAGTCAACGTGTTCTCTTATTTTGCTCTTGTAAAATTCTTTTATTTATTAACTTTTTTTTTCTTTTGGAATATCAAAATTCCTAATTATTAAAATACGAAGAAACTAGGTTAATCAAATTTGCATATGAAACAATTATTAAATGAACAGGATGGTCGAGTCCCTTTGAATTTTAAACAGAAGAATAAATATGATGCTACAAATGGAATAATTCTACGTAACCTCTTAGAAGTAACTAAGATGTAAATGATCTTTAGAAGAAAATTTATTTTTGAAATTTTTATTCAGTTTTCGTTTATATTTTAATATTAAAGTGTTATAAATAATTCTAAGTAATTTTTATATGCAATATTTTGTTTTAAATGAGAAAAAATGAGGAAGATTCTCAGCATAGTGATCACAAGTTTCACTTAAAAAATTAATGGAATTTTATAAGTATTTAAATAATTACATTAATGAAATTAAAATTTTTTATATTAAATTGTTATAAATAATTTTATGCTAATTTTATTTATAATATTATATTATAAAATAAACAAAACTGTAAAAGATATTCAGCATCTTCAGTAACTTCATAATTTTACAGCGCGATACTGAAGATATTGATGTAATTTTATAATAAAAACTTGTAAAATTTTAGTAATTTACTTATAATTTTTTATATTATATTGTTCTAAATAATTTCATATAATAATTTTATTTATATTTTAATATGAATAATCAAAAATACGAAAGATCTTCAGTAGCATGTTTGTAATTTCATAACGTGACAATTAAGAGATTAATTAATAAAATTTCGTTAATTTTCTTGTATTTTTTTTTAAATTTAACAAACCAGAAACGTTTTAATTTAATTTAATTTTTTAATTGTTCTGTATTTTCTAAAAATAGCAAATTAACAAACTTTTATAACGCCATTACTAGAATAAAATTTTTGTATATTTTTAAAATCTAATTTATTTATTTTTATAAAATTTAATTTTTGCTTTACAATATTTATAATATTAATATAAAAGAAAAAAAAATAATTAAAAATTTAATTTAAAATTTTAAAACCTATTATTTTTCGATAGATTGCAAAGAGAATTCGCGTGGAAGATGCAGATGAATCTTAGAATTTTTCTATTTTTATTTTCGTAAACACAAATAGAAAATAAAAATAAGTTTTTTTTTATTAAAGAATAAAATAAACCTTTATTTTTTTTAAATTATTTACTCGATTCTTTAATGTAATCGGCGTGTAGAATAACTCAAATTACAACCAAGCAAATCAGCAGCGAAAAAATAAATTTTAATGCGAATTTATTCATATAAAAATTCAAATTTCTTAAACATTCGTGAAAATAATACTTTAAAAATATTTCAAACTTAAATTTTCTTAACTTAAAAGACTATTTTTTTTTAACATTAATTTTTTAATGTAACATCATCACGAATTACTGTAAAACATAAACGTAATGAATCAACAGTAAGAATATTGTTACGTTTACTTACGTGTTTAAATTAATAAAAACGTAAAATAATTTATCTTTTTTTTTAAAAAAAAATTATAATTTAAACTTTAAATCTTTAAAAACTTAAAACAATTTTTAATTTAGGAAGATTAAATATGTTTAAATTCATGCAGAAAAAATGCATCCTTCATCATCTTCCTATACGTATAAGAAGATGATGAGGGATAAAGTAAATAATTATTGTGATGAAGTAACTTAATATGTAACTAGAATTGTAATATTTATATTTCTATAACAAATTGATGTGAAATTATCGAGATTTATCCTTTATTTCAGATGTAATATCGATCGGAAAGTCGTCATTACCAGAACAGCAACTACAACAAGTGATGCCAGAATGGCGACGTTCAAATGTAATTTCAAATTGTGAATAGTTTCGACTCGAGTTGCCTTTTTTTGTCATTTTTATGTCACGTAACAATTTTGTAAATTTAATATTTTTTTTAATTTTTCTACATTTTTCTAACAATTTTTTTTTAATATTTACAAAAGGTTAAACATTAATATCAAAACATCAATTTTATGTTTTCTTTTTTTAAAATATTTTTTTATGTATTTACAAATCTTTACTACAAAAAAAATAATTTAAATGAATAAATAAGTAAATAAAAAAGTGATTTAATTAATTTTTTTAATAGTTTAAATGTTAATTCTTAAATAATTTTTTTAATACTTCGCGTTGTTATAATGCAAATAAAAATAATTATATGATTATTAAGGTTTTATTTATATAAATTACTGATTAAATATAAATTAAGTTGAACGTTATATAATTATCTAAGCTTATTATACAATTACAGCATATATATTTTATGTGTAAAGCTAAAGTACTTCACCCCAAAAGTCAGTTAACTGTATTTTATGTGTTTTCCAGTAAACCTGTAAATATAAATCTTAAATAAAAATGTAAAACATTATGTTTATCTTTCACGAAATTGGTAAAAACGTAATTAAAAAGTATAATATAAATATTTGTATGTTTTTAGTTAATTAAACTATTTAATTGCAATTTTGTTCTTTACAATGGTCAATTGACTTTTGGGCCACCCTCTTATTTTAAAGAAATTTCAAATTAGGAAGTTTAAATCAACATTATATCATGAAAAGGGAAAGTTTTCACAAGAACAAAAGATGGAAATAGTAAATAAAATCGCTGTTGTACTTCTAACCTGTTCTTCCACTTTGTCTAATTTAAATCCATGGTATACAGTCGAGTAATGTTTTAAGTTTTCTAAATGCAAATAGTGATTTTATTCTGATTTGGTCTTTATTCACATCTTTTCGAAAAGAAACTTTTAATTATTCCTTTTACACAAGATACCTTTAAACTATTCTGCTGTATTTTAATGCCTTTGTACGAATTAAATCAATTCCTAAACAAAATAAAACTTTCAAATTGAAAATGTAAAATCTGATGCAAATTAATGTTTTGACTTTAAATGCTTTTTTTATTATTTGTATATTTTATTTTATTTTTTTTTATTCATAACAAATCGCTTCAAAAGATAAACAGGAGAAGATCATACTTTAATGATTATCCTCCTCCTCCTCCTCCTCCTCATCCTCTTCCTCTTCATTTCTCGTTTTATAGTAGCATTTTTTTTTTGTTTTTTACACTTGATATNATTTTATTTATATTTTAATATGAATAATCAAAAATACGAAAGATCTTCAGTAGCATGTTTGTAATTTCATAACGTGACAATTAAGAGATTAATTAATAAAATTTCGTTAATTTTCTTGTATTTTTTTTTAAATTTAACAAACCAGAAACGTTTTAATTTAATTTAATTTTTTAATTGTTCTGTATTTTCTAAAAATAGCAAATTAACAAACTTTTATAACGCCATTACTAGAATAAAATTTTTGTATATTTTTAAAATCTAATTTATTTATTTTTATAAAATTTAATTTTTGCTTTACAATATTTATAATATTAATATAAAAGAAAAAAAAATAATTAAAAATTTAATTTAAAATTTTAAAACCTATTATTTTTCGATAGATTGCAAAGAGAATTCGCGTGGAAGATGCAGATGAATCTTAGAATTTTTCTATTTTTATTTTCGTAAACACAAATAGAAAATAAAAATAAGTTTTTTTTTATTAAAGAATAAAATAAACCTTTATTTTTTTAAATTATTTACTCGATTCTTTAATGTAATCGGCGTGTAGAATAACTCAAATTACAACCAAGCAAATCAGCAGCGAAAAAATAAATTTTAATGCGAATTTATTCATATAAAAATTCAAATTTCTTAAACATTCGTGAAAATAATACTTTAAAAATATTTCAAACTTAAATTTTCTTAACTTAAAAGACTATTTTTTTTTAACATTAATTTTTTAATGTAACATCATCACGAATTACTGTAAAACATAAACGTAATGAATCAACAGTAAGAATATTGTTACGTTTACTTACGTGTTTAAATTAATAAAAACGTAAAATAATTTATCTTTTTTTTTAAAAAAAAATTATAATTTAAACTTTAAATCTTTAAAAACTTAAAACAATTTTTAATTTAGGAAGATTAAATATGTTTAAATTCATGCAGAAAAAATGCATCCTTCATCATCTTCCTATACGTATAAGAAGATGATGAGGGATAAAGTAAATAATTATTGTGATGAAGTAACTTAATATGTAACTAGAATTGTAATATTTATATTTCTATAACAAATTGATGTGAAATTATCGAGATTTATCCTTTATTTCAGATGTAATATCGATCGGAAAGTCGTCATTACCAGAACAGCAACTACAACAAGTGATGCCAGAATGGCGACGTTCAAATGTAATTTCAAATTGTGAATAGTTTCGACTCGAGTTGCCTTTTTTTGTCATTTTTATGTCACGTAACAATTTTGTAAATTTAATATTTTTTTTAATTTTTCTACATTTTTCTAACAATTTTTTTTTAATATTTACAAAAGGTTAAACATTAATATCAAAACATCAATTTTATGTTTTCTTTTTTTAAAATATTTTTTTATGTATTTACAAATCTTTACTACAAAAAAAATAATTTAAATGAATAAATAAGTAAATAAAAAAGTGATTTAATTAATTTTTTTAATAGTTTAAATGTTAATTCTTAAATAATTTTTTTAATACTTCGCGTTGTTATAATGCAAATAAAAATAATTATATGATTATTAAGGTTTTATTTATATAAATTACTGATTAAATATAAATTAAGTTGAACGTTATATAATTATCTAAGCTTATTATACAATTACAGCATATATATTTTATGTGTAAAGCTAAAGTACTTCACCCCAAAAGTCAGTGTGTTTTCCAGTAAACCTGTAAATATAAATCTTAAATAAAAATGTAAAACATTATGTTTATCTTTCACGAAATTGGTAAAAACGTAATTAAAAAGTATAATATAAATATTTGTATGTTTTTAGTTAATTAAACTATTTAATTGCAATTTTGTTCTTTACAATGGTCAATTGACTTTTGGGCCACCCTCTTATTTTAAAGAAATTTCAAATTAGGAAGTTTAAATCAACATTATATCATGAAAAGGGAAAGTTTTCACAAGAACAAAAGATGGAAATAGTAAATAAAATCGCTGTTGTACTTCTAACCTGTTCTTCCACTTTGTCTAATTTAAATCCATGGTATACAGTCGAGTAATGTTTTAAGTTTTCTAAATGCAAATAGTGATTTTATTCTGATTTGGTCTTTATTCACATCTTTTCGAAAAGAAACTTTTAATTATTCCTTTTACACAAGATACCTTTAAACTATTCTGCTGTATTTTAATGCCTTTGTACGAATTAAATCAATTCCTAAACAAAATAAAACTTTCAAATTGAAAATGTAAAATCTGATGCAAATTAATGTTTTGACTTTAAATGCTTTTTTTATTATTTGTATATTTTATTTTATTTTTTTTTATTCATAACAAATCGCTTCAAAAGATAAACAGGAGAAGATCATACTTTAATGATTATCCTCCTCCTCCTCCTCCTCCTCATCCTCTTCCTCTTCATTTCTCGTTTTATAGTAGCATTTTTTTTTTGTTTTTTACACTTGATATATTTTTTAAAAATATATTCTATGCAAAATAATATTTTTAAAAATCTTATTATTCTAAGTTATATCCCTTAAAGGATGGAAGGACGTCAAAAGATGCAACATCCCAACTCTCCAAACGTAGAAGAAAAAATGAATTTTAAATAACCAAAACAGCAACTGCAAAGTTCTTTAAGTTCATATGAAGGAATACCAAAAGATCTTGTAGAGTACAACCAGAAGAGCAATTTTAAATCCATTCTCATACATAATTCAAACTGTTAACCTGCCTCACCTTCTAGAATTTTTTTTCCCTTCTTCTTTTTTACTGTATGTTGCAATGTCTAAAAATGGCACCCACGAGATTTCCTGCGATCGGAAAATTCTCTCACTCTCTTTCTACTCTTTAACTTTGCTTGAGAAAAGGTGCCAAATAGAAGAACTGGATATTTATTAGGGAATAAATCATTCTAACTACAATGCCAAGTGACTAATCTGAACCACACGACGACCTCGTGTTTGTTAAATATTAATGTACTATGTCTACGTATGTCTTGTTATCCAATGGGACAGGATATAAATTACTGTTAGTTGATGTCTTCTTGACTTTTCAGTAAAAAAGAAGAAGAAGAAGAAGGAAAAAAATATTTATGAAAAGGAGAAGAATCTGATTAATAACTTTAGATAATTGCTCTTATGTGTTCTTGATTAAATCGAAAATCAAAAGAAAATCTTGAATTAATTCTCTTTAACTTTAAACATGTTTAAGAATTATTGTGTTATAAATGAGGATATATTAAAGATGATCTCTATACAATTTTCTTAGAATTTTTCTTTATAAATTTTTACCTTAATTTAATTATTTTTCATTGTATCTTTATTCATTAAAATAAAAAATTAGCTATCTAATAAATTGAATTTTTTTTTAATTTATGCTTTTCATCATTAACATAAATTAATATATGAAGAAAACAAAAAGAAAGCTGTAAGAAATAAGTTTAAAATTTATTTATTTTTTTAATCTGTAATTCATTATAATTTAATATTTATAATATAGCGAAAGGGTGGCCCAAAAGTCGGTTAGCTAAATTGCTGTGTTATCTAAATACTTAAGTACTTAATTATATTTTTTAAATGCATGGCGAAATTTTGGATTACCCTGTACATATTAATAACGAAATTTTAAAAAAAATTCAAGAATTTATTTATCTAAATTCAAAACATTACGTAGATTTAAAAAAAAATAATCGAAAACTGAAAATTAAAATTGAAGAAAATCAACATATTTAATGAAATTTGTCGTCGATAGATGATTTTATTTAAGGGTAATTTTTTATATTATAGAAATATGTTAATGAATATATAATTACGTGTTTTAGTGGCATTATTTTTGTAATTTTTATAAATTTTAATTTGTAAGAATTAGAGGGAAGCTCAAGAGCATTCGATTATCGAGAAAGGTCAAGTACATTTTCGGTTTAGGAAACGTCATAAAACACAATTTAATTACATTTTCTTCTTTGGAAAATTGCAGTTTTAACAATGTTAGGATTTTTCATTTATATCTATATTAATTTTTTTTATAAAAATAAGAAAATTTAAAAATCTTTAATTATTTGCATGTATATGAAATACATATATATATATAAGAATGAATCGCATTGGATTTTTAAGCATCTCGACAAAGAAGAGGAAAAAAAAATTGCATTTTTATAAAAACTGAATGTACTTTTGTAGATTCTATTTTTATTTCTCATCAGAAAATACATTTTTAAGTTACAGAATATTCTTTGTACGAACGAAAATTATTTATATAATATTAAAAATTGCGAGCATAAATATCAATATTTAGAAAGTTTCGTCCTTATATCACACGTAAATTCTCTCTTCTAAACAACTAAATATAATAAATTATTATATTTATTTAATATGTAAAAACATATTGTATATTCGAGTGTAAAAATAACAAAATTTTATTTATTTTGAGAAATAATTTATATAATTTTTTTTTCACTTTTATCTTTCTTTACTTCAATTGTTTATGCTTTTAAATATATTTATTCAATAGAATTTTATCAATTATGTACCTATACATGACAATATGTAATAGTTTATTACGTTTTATAAGCTGTAAGATGAGCAATTCTATATATTTTATGAAGACTTTATTCAATCAGATAATATACTGTCGTGCTTTATTATTGTATCTGTTACTAACGTAGATAGGTATCAGTTCCTATACTAACATAACATAACACCTCTTCTATAACATCAAATAGAAGCCATGCTCTTGACAACTTTTGTTGGCTTACATTTTGACAATTTCTTATCAGATTTTATTTATCAAGTTAATGGAAATACGTTCCTTCAAGTGCTTTTACAACTGTTAAGATTATGGGTATGTGGAGGTGTGCTTGGTGGTGTAAACACTTGAAATATGAGGATTGGATAACTTACTTTTAATTTGTAAGAGATGACACAATGATTCGTACTTTGTGAAGTATACAATAGTTTTCATCTGTAAATAGTTTTAAATAATGTTAAAATTTTACTAATTTTTATTGTAAGCTGTCTTTTGCATGTGTAATTTCCTTCTTTTTTTAACTTAGAATGCAATTCTACATACACTTCACCTTAATATATTCATAGATCTATATAAGATTAGTAAATGCATTACATTTGTAAGTTTCTACGTCAGAAAGTATAATATTTTCTTCAAAATATATTTAAATAATAATATATTTTTATTAGAAATTCCTATGAAGACTGCTCTTTCACGTATGCAATTTGCTTCTTTTGTTGAATTTCTTCATATATTTATCTACTTGATGACTTTTTCTCCTTGATTTTCGATTAAAAAGTTTAATTTTTAATACTTTTCCATGTTTATTTTCTTTTTTTAAAATAAGAATGCAATTCTATATGCAAATATTTAATACGTTTACAAGTGTTTATCTTCTTAACAGTTATAATTTATCCATACATCTTCTTTAAAGTATAAGATAAATTATCCATTTTGTATCAAGTAGATTATTTGTTTACTAAATTCAAAGGCACTCCTCACTTTAAATGTTTAAAATACATTTACAATTCCATATCGATAGATGTTTTATTGTTACAACGAATGTAAAATATGATGAATGATAGTAATTTAATATGAAAATTGCTTGGTATGAAAAGAAATATTTGAGGAAGAAACTGTTATGAATATTCATAGTTGATATAAAAAATTATTGATGCATAAGAGTAGAAATTTTCAATAATTGAAACTGTAGTGATGCTGCATCACAATCAAGCCAACAGTAAGGAGATACAATATGCTGTGTAATTGGGTTGCAGTTTGAAAACATTGTAGACCTATAAATTCCCACTGTCGTCCGTCCGTCTGTCATTCCTTAATCTGGAGAACGGAGTTATATAGATGAATTTAAACTATGATTTGCGGCCTGGCATTGTAACGATGCCACAATATTTTTTGTTCGTTAAAATATTCGTATTCTACACCTTTATAGATAATATTCGAGAATCTTAAGAGAATTTAAGACTTCATGAAATAAAGATATTTAAGTATGAAATTTGATTTCTCTATTCCATCAATAAAAAGAGATGAATCGAGAGGAGATTACACAATAGTCCAGGTACTTGGAACATAGTTTTCGTGGATATACTTTTCTTTATGCGTTTCTTTTGTGCAACATCATCAGGCTAACGACTGTGATCTTTCTTTTCCTTCGATTTTATATCGTCATAATAGTCCTTCACGTGCAGTAGTTAAATTTAGCTGTTTACACAAAGGACACTCTGAACAGCAAGTTCTTGTCGTCGTCGTCGTCGTCGCTGTTCATAACTTCCAATTTATCTTTTCACTAGTTTTATATTGAACACTATAGTAAACCAAATCCTTTCAGCCACAAGTAGTTTTTTTTTTATTTTAAACTTTTCTGTTTATTGGAAATTTTCTTCGATAAGTATCAAAAAAATTCACTCCACTCCACACTTGTTTTTTAGATAAATAAGTTTCTTCTCCAGAAATCTAACTTATAGTTTTAAAAAATATATAATACAATTCACTTAATTATATATTTATTTATTTATTTATTTAATAAATCAATTAATATTAAAGTTAGTCGACATTTGACTGATGATGTCGATGATATATCATAATATAAATTGAATAATAGAAATCGATAAAACTCCTGAAGCATAGTTTGAAGCGGAGTAAAGTTAATAATCGATCAAAGAATGGTTTTTGTCTGTCTTCCACTGATTCTTGTTATATCGGAATCGAATTTGATAAAGAAAGGAATAAAAAATAAAGACGAAACTTGTCAGTCAAACTGCATTGTAATTTAAGTCATCGAACTTTGTTTCTAGGGAAAGAACCAAGAGGAAAACCTAGAAAGAGGTGGAGGAATAACGTCAAAAACTGAATGGAAACATATCTGAAAAATGCTCATAACAGGGAAGAATGAGAAGAAGAGGATGCCACAAGAATATAATGTAATTTGATAGAATTTAAATTAATCTGAAGTATTGAAACTACTGAGCTAATTTATAGGAATTAACTCAGTATTCTAAAGCGAGCCAACACACTGACAATATAAGGTAGTTATTCAACTTTTACGTGTTTTACAATATGTAGAAAGATATTTTCAAACATTTCAAACACTTCATACAAAAAAATATACAGTATTCTCAATAGTAACATGCTATTTGATTATTTTCTTTCTGTAAATATTTATATTCTGTAAATAGTAACACCATTGAGTTTATGTTATACAATAGAAAAAACATCATTTATTTGTGTCGTATAATGAATAAACAGATATTTTTAAAGATTATAAAGGTGTTACATGGAAAATATTTTAGATTTTACAAATACGTGAGCCGTTCACAACCCGGCACACATATTTGTAAAATCTAAGTGACTCGTACAACATGGAATTCATATAAAACTGAATTATCAACAGTGTTATAGGGGGGTCGACTTGTATAATCAATAAATTAAATAATATACATTAAATAGACTTACCCATTCAAATCACAAACTGTAAGCATGGGCTTTGGAAGGTCTTTAATATCTATCTGTTTAACATATACTTCTAAACTGGTGGGATATTCTAAATATTTTAGCATAAATAATGTTAATTGAATGATGAAACCTGTAAGACACGAAACAAAGACCAATAATTTATAAGTCTTGCTCTTTCTGTCTTTTGTTGTGACAATTTGAGGTACTCCTGTGATTTGAACTTGTTCCAATAGCTTTAAGAAAGCCACTCTTTTCTTCCTACGAATTGGTCCACTTTCTTCTATTGTAGAATGATCTTCCATGTCTATGGCCAAAGTAATAAATTAGAATTATTGATACAAAATTAATTAGTAAAAATTTTAATAAAAATAAATAGAAATGTATTGTTTTTCTTTTAAATTCTTACCTTGTTTTAGTGCAAAGGTCAGTAAACGAATGTCAGTTAACAAAGAACGAGGAAAATTACTACATTATATGATTTGCATTTTAAATGATAACATCTCAACCGGACGAGTAATAATATAGAGTGCTTTTATATTCTAAATTACTCTCAAGAGATTTGATTATTACTATAGATAAAATTAATTACTATAATAAATATTAATTAAATCCGTATAATAACATTATGATAATTTTACCTCTGAAATAAATTAGTAATGAAGAAATAGATATAAGAATCTGGAGACGTGAGACGTTATTTTTATTAAATTAATACAATACATGGGAGAGAATAGATTGCGCGAGTTTATATTCTCGTGAGAGAGTGATAAAAGGGAATAATACTTCCGTGTTTATATATCCTCTTCCTGTTGAAAAATCATACCTCACACGTAGAAGACACAGCTGCATTGTGAAGCAGCTGCAGCTGTGTCTTCTCTAATCTCCCCAATTGGAGGAGGAGATTAGAGAATAAAAGGGGCAGGAACCCGAGTTTTAGAGCGGATACTCTCCAAGAAGATCAAGACCAAAGCTTCCGTCTACTCCCAGATCTCGTCTGTCGAATCGTTTCCCAACTCTCTCCTGTCTCTTCTGAGAATAGTTTCCAGCAAAACTATACCAGTATACGAGAAGACATCGAACCGTTTAAGAGGTATCAGGTATAGACTTATGTAAACTCTCTCTAGGTAGTTTAGAAGTATAATTAATTCGTTAATAAGTTATTTATGGTTCTAGAGATATGTTACTCTGTACGTAAACCTATTTTTATGTTAATTATTAAACTTTTGTTATTCGTTAAACTGTATACAACTTTAAATAATTCGGTTAGTTAGTTACCATTGGTACACATTTCTCAAGTTTCTCTTTGAAAGTAAGAAATATGTATACATAGGCCTATATATCCATAGAAATATATTTTCCCATATATATTTGCAAACTTTATACAGAATAAGAATATGAATATATAGATTAATAGAAAGTAGTAAACTTCACACTTACCATTTCTTTCCATATATACAATCGTGTAAAGTGTAAGAAGTGTTCACTTATGTTCAACCAGTTTTCCTATTATC
>NW_019385595.1:157261-172289 GCF_000671375.1 Centruroides sculpturatus
ATATAAAACTTGGTTTGCTTAAAAAACTCATTTTTTTAGTGAATAACAAAGCATGTAAATGAATGAGAACTGTACTCAATTCATGTTTACCTTTCCTTTCCTTACGTTTAAACTTATATTTTTTAACAATTAAATTAAGAATTTTTTATACAAGAATACAGCAGGAAACTGTAAATATATACGAATTGGATAAGGACCGAAAAGAAGGTTTAATATAAAAAAAAATAACTATAATAACTAGACATATGTGAACTAAGATATATTGATGCTAGTCACGAATTGCTTTCATATCAAAATATGAGGTCTCTATTAAAGAGAATGTACAGAACCACACCTACAGCTAGAAACTACTGCAACGTCTGGTATTCAACACTTGTTCGATATAATCAGGAATGATTTTTCCACTTTTTCCCTTTATTTTTTTATTTTACAAGACGTTCATGTTGTTTCCTCTTCACAATTTTACCAGAAAGCATTACTACAAGAAAATCTAATTAAATCTTTTTACCCTGGAGATTGTTTATAACAAAATTCGAAGCTCAATTCTAACAAATATTATTAACTAGAGACTATTTTCTAGTAATTGTTTGTAATTTTTCTGTATTGGCCACGTATAGATCCCATGATAATTTTTGTTTTCTTCATTTTCTACAAACTATAAGAATTAACATTTTTATGGAAATTTATATTCTCGTTTATTCAATGTTTTTTTTAAAAAAATATTTTTAATTTAATAATCGAGTTTAGAAAATTGTTGTTATAAACTATANATTGATAGTAACGTGATTACAATATCAATAAATATTTAACTTTTTAACCTGATTTTAATCACTGATTACATATTTTGTCTTTAAAGTGGAAAATTTTCCAATTACATAACATTAAATGTAAGTTAGATGTAGTCGTTATGTTGTATATTGGTAATTCAGAAGAGAAATCAAATAGGAAAGATAGTAAATATAAATCAATTTTATCTTTAAATACCGATGAAACAGTTTAGTAAAGCAGTTTCGAGCAATGTTTGAAAGGGCATTGCATATTATTACTATATTCACGAATGTTATTGAGGTCATCATAAATCAACATATCCATAGAAAGTAATTTGGAGTAAATATTTATTCGTTATAGTGTCTAATATTTTGATTTTTTTTGATCAAGTTTTCATTGTTTTATCTTAATTAACATGTTTTAATTTTCATTATTATATCTTTAAAATATAAAATAATTCTATTCCACAATGAAACAGATCCATTTTATTTCAAATCTTTTTATTCACGTGTTAAAAAAAACAATTATCCATTTATTCACGTGTTAAAAAATAACAATTATCCATTTATTCACGTGTTACAAAAACAATCACTTTCAATGAAATAGATTATTTATTTCAAAACACGTGAATATTTATTGTTTAAAAAAAATACTATTTCATTTTCAGTTAAAATTTATATGTTTTAAACAATATTTCATTTCTATATTGTTACATTTTAATAAAATTTCATTGTTATAATTTAATTAAGTATCCATTTCAACAATAACACATTGTTAAGTTGTATTCACTTTTATTAGTAATTGTATCTTTAAATAGAGATTCTTGGAAGATCTTAAAGATAATTTATGAAAATATAACAATAAAACGAAATAAAAAACAAAAAGGGAGAAGATATAACAATTAAAACTCGAAAAGAAAAGGAATTTTTAAGATTTTTATCATTCATTTATGTACTTTTAAATATTCATTTCTATAATAAAATATTGTTAAAAATTATTATTATGTTAAATAAATTTACACATTAAATTAAATAATTTTGTTTTTTTTTAAATGTGTGTTATTTTGATAATTATACTAAAATATTGCACAAATATATATATATATATAGCAATTTCAGCATTTTACTAATTAAAATAAATTAAACTTAACTTAAAATTCTGATTAATAATTATAAAAGTAAATTATTTTTAATGAAAAAAACTTGTTAAATTTTTTAAAACTTATTTAAAATTTTGTTTATTTTTTACGTTAAATGAAGTATACAATTACAACTCTAGTAATTCTAAAGAAATAAGGAAGAAGAAGAAGAAGAAAGAAAGAATTACAAAGGTGAGAAAAATAATTTTCTGTGAAAGAAAATATAAGGAAAAAAAAAGGTACAGAAAATAGTTGTAAGAACTTTTATACCTGTAATCTAAAGTCAAACGTTAACTATCTTAATTGCAAAAATTCACATTAAATGGAGGAAGTGCTCCATTATCTAGATCTAGGGGCGATAGCAGATACAATTCTGTTCGAAAGAGAATTTTTCGTTTCGTGTCAGACGTGGTAAAAGTATCGTGACAAGATAGAATCGATAAATTTAATTTTTATTGGAATTTCTTTATAATAAAATTTTAACCTCCTTAGGTATCTATTAAGTTTAAAATATATATAGGGGTNCATATTTCCTATTCTATTGATGATCAGTGGAAACATTTCTGATTGATGTTTTCTACTACTACCAAGTTATCTAACAATACAAGAAAACTGGTCATTCTTAAATTCTTCTCATGTCAGTCATATATAAAAGTCTTTCATTAAATTCTGGTATAAACTACAATCACCTTTATCTTATCATCAGACTTTTCATTAACTGAACGAGACGTCAGAACTTAATCATTCTAAAGAACTTTAGTTATATTTAAAGGCAATAAAAGAAGTTATTTTTTTTAATTATTTAACTACTAAAAAAACGTATCAAAATATCTATTATGTTGCATTATAGAAATTTCCTGGCAATTACTTCGTATTATTCTTTAATGTTTATATATAAATAATATGTAGAATTTAAAGGATTTTATTTTATAATAAAACTATAAACATTTTCATATTGTGAATGTTTAGAAAGGGAAAACGAATTCTTTGTCTTGAAAGAATGTCAAATAATACTTTGAATAGGAACACTTACAAGTTAGATGTGACTCGAATCGAAAAGTTTAGTAAATATACAATGCTGAAAACAATGTGATTTTGACTGGTTTTTTCTACATCATGATCATTTAAACGTTTCCTGATAGAAATCTTGATAGGAACAATGTTAAATTCTTTAGTTTCCAAGAGAATAAAACTAATATTTGACATTTTATTACTATTATTCAAAGTTAAAATTAAATACTCTCATTTTTAAAAAAAATCCTGTAAATCTTTAGTGATTTTACTTGCTTAAACTAAAATTTAATAGAATAAAATTTAATAAATCGAGACTTTTTTTAAGTACAAAACATGCGAAATGTTTTTAATTTTTATATTTCTTGTATTTTGACTTTTATATAAAAATAATAATTTCATAGTAGATAAATTAATTTACATAAAACAAATACTTCTAAAGATAGAAAATATAGTAAAATGATGAATATATTTAATAAATTAATGAATAAAAATAATTATTTTATAAACTTACATGAAATAATTGCTACAATTTTTTTTTATAATTGATCGATCAAATTAAATCTATAAGGTTTCAGATTGTCCGACTTAGTTTGAATAAACGGCTGGGGTTAGAAGTATAGTTTAGGTATCAAATTAAAGCTCTTATTCGGTAAATAATGCCGCTGAAGAGAGATTTGAGAAAGGTGCAATGGTTCAGGCGTGGCGAAGTGGCAAATGTACTGTACAATGTTAAGTCTATGGTACAAACATGTCAGGATCCCACCCTCCTGTTAACCTTAGCTTTAGAAATTTTTTTTTGTATTTTGCAGTTTCATTATTGTAAATACTGAAATCAATAAATGTACATTTTAGCTATTAAAACCATTGTTTTTACATCCTCTTCAATTCTCACCCCTCAAAACTCCGGGCATATGCATCTAGTTTAATTTAATTTTTAAATCAAAGATATAAATTTTACGTTATTTCTTTATATTAATTTATAAAATATAAGTTTTATAAACTTGTTTATGTTTCAGATACATTAAATTAAAAGGAAATTATCACATAAATTTGACAGTTTATATTATATAATAAAGCCTTACTTTTGTATTAATGAAAGTTATATTGTGTGATTCTAACTAATTATACATTAATTTACTCACATATTATCAATTGTAAATTAAATTAAATTAATTTATTTTTAATATTTAAATATAAATTTAATAAATTTTACATAATTTCTTTACGAGAAGAATGAGAAAATTATTTATTATATTCCAAAATTTACATTAAGTGGAAGCAAGAAACAAAGAATATCGACATCAAAGAGATAATCATTATTATCTTTAATGATAATGTATTTGTAAAAAAAACAAAAAAAAAAAAATTTAAATTTATACATGAAAAATGCAAATAAAGTATATAAATATTTGAATTTTTCCACATAATTTTGATTAATTTATTCATTAGTTTCATACAAAATAATTATAAATCATTAATTTATTATTATTTTGATCGATTTCTCTTTATAATAATATATTTAGATAATTATTTGTAGCTGAAACATGTTACAAATAATTGATTTTACATACTGTGTGGTTAGACAAGTCGTTTATCCTTGATGTGTTATAGGTAAACAATGAGTCCACCTGTTTATCTAAAGCATAAACTATGTTTTAGACAAACATAGAATTCTCTCTTAGTATGTTATATATAAATAAATGATGTTAATACTACGTTAGAGAGAAAGTAATGATTGATCTATATGTGATCAAAGAATAATAGAAAAGTAATAATTCTAGAGTATGTTATAGAAAAGTTATAATGATAAATTAACGAATTATAAACGTTCAAAGACAAGTTAGAATGATCGATAACATGATCACAGTTTCACAACATCATTCTATTCATCCCTATATAAGAGAATCCAACTCTATATCTATATCATTTTTAGAACTTTTCTGATGGGTTGAAATTTGATGTACTTATCGTATCGGATGTTTAGAACAAATTAATTACGCTAATTAACGATATCTGTATAGGTTAAATTTACAGAAGCGTGGTAACTTTAACTAACCTAATTTTAAAATTTATTACATCAGCTAAAATTAATTTTAAAGGAATGTTTTTCACGCTATCGAAACGATGTCATCTTATAAAATTATGGAAAGGAGCCAATAACGAATTATTTTATCGTCTTAAAAGAGTTTAAATGATAAATATATATAATAATTTTTCGAAGAAATACGTAAATTTCGTACATAAAAAAAATTTTACTTTAATTCACCGCTTAAATATAAAAGGGGAAAAAAATTCGATTTTTCCTCTTCTTCTTCCTCCTCCTCGGCTATAGACTTTCGTTTAAGAAATATTGAATTGCTATTACAAAAATCATAAATCTTACTTGATAATTCAATGTAATAAAAGTATATAAGTGAGATATAACGCTATAAATGTGAGATATCTAACATTATAATATAAAACATCGAATGAGTTTATCACTTATGATCTTCGCTTTAGAGTTATCACTGCTTTTTTTTTAGAATCTTCAATGTATAAAGGACTATCATTCTATAGCTTAGTACCTGTTCCGGTAGGTATATTTTCCAATAGAATAAGCACATATAGGAAGAGAATGGAATATCGATCCTTCTGTAGGTTGGTATTCACCTGCCGTTCAGTACTACAACACCTGATGGCATTGCCTCCTTGGGGATTTAGAACTTCCTTTTCTTTTTTCTTCTATCATCGAAATAATAGATTTTCTGCCCAAGCTTGACAGCTGCATACTGTTTTGTATGTAGATCTCATATACAACAGAGGATAAGTTTTTACGAAGTTTTGATCAAACAATACTCGAACATTGCCAACAAAATTTGTTCTTTTTATTGATTTTTTTTCATATTCTAAGAGAGAATTTATAAGAATTATAACCGGTTATTTACTAAACTTTGCGGATTTATGTATTAAAAGCTGTTTAAAATATCAATAAGAGGATATTTTAAAGGCTTAAATTTCGATTATTTTGAAAGGCGTATAAAGATTTTTCTCTTTAAGACATAATTTTTGGAGCTTATACTTAGATTAACAGGATTTAAAAATGTGTTTAATTCTGTAACTCCTTACTTATTTTGCTTCATTGAGTTCATACTTTCTGATATAAAAAAATACTATAAAAGAAGAAATTACTTGTTTCTTTAGTATAGTAAAACAGAAGAAAGATTTCTGTTGGCGAAAGGATAGGTTTTTTTTCCAGTCTTCCTATAATCCATGTGACAGGATGGGTAGATAAGGATACAACCAGTTGGCAGATACAGAGACGTCTCTGACGTATCTTCAAACCAACTTTCCCAGTCCCTACACGCCTACATAGATTGGTTTAAAAAAAAATAAACTTCAGAGTCAGCTGAAATTTTTCAAAAGTTTGTCTTTCTGGCATTCAGTATCATTTCTCTCCCTTTCTTTCTCTTCTTGTTTCTAATATCAAAACATCCATACCAAAACTTCTTTCTTTCTCTACTTTAATTTTTAAGATATTGTTTATAGAAAATATATTTTCTCTTATGTATATTATAGAAATTTCAAAGAATTTTAGATTTAGAAAAGGGATATTAGTTATGTTCTAGACGTAAAAACAATTGAAAAAAGTAAAAATACTACTTATTTTTTGAAAAAGTAAGAACATTTGTTCCGGAATGATTGTTTCGAGCAACAGGAAAATCGTTTTCTTTTCAGAATTTTTAAGGTAAAAAAAATTGCATTGATATATATATATAGAGAGAGAGAGATAGATAGAGAGGGGAGCTCTTATTTTAGTTTAATTTTTACAATTTTTTAAAATAAAATACCTTCTTTAATATATTTTTCTGAATAAAATGTCGATCTAATAATTTAACAATTTATTAGTTTTTATAACTATTTCTTATGCTAAATCTCTACTTAAATACCTATATTGTGAAGCTGTGAAACGTATTTTTATAATTATAAATACATAAAACCATAGATTTAATATATAAAACCATAAGTAGCAACGAGAAGATGCTCAGGAGCATCATCAGAAGAGAGGATTTAACGTAAAAAATGATGAAAGAATGATTTAAAAATTAATACATCGATGTTTTTTAAAAAGAAAAAAAAACATTTTCTAAAAAAATATTAAAATTTAAAATTTAAATAAAAATTATTTTACGTGTGAATTTTATAGAGAATTTACAATTATATTTTATATAATATTTTAAAAAATTCTTCAATTAAGCAGACTTTAAAATAATTTTATAAAATTTGTTTTAAGAATGTTTTATTTAATAAATTGAGAATTTTATTTATTAAATTTGACGCGGTGATTTTTATATTTATATAAATGTAATAAAAAAAAGCATTCAACGAAAGAAAAAAAAATATAGCAATTTTATAAAATTTTTATAGATTATATTACATAAATTCTTTAAAATTTTCTCTTGAAAAAATTACTTTAAAAAGCTAAATTCTGCTGTTAAAATAATAAGAGAGGGAGATAAATATTTTCTTCATCGATAAATTTGAATAATTTAAGAAAATTTTAATTTATTTAATCAATTATATGAGATAAAAATTAATTTTTATTAAAACTTTCTTTTAAAAAATTCTTTAAAAAATTAATTTTATTAAAATGTAAACTTCGAAAGTAATTGCATTTTCTAAAATTCAAATGAAATAAATTTTTATGAAATTTTTCCTGAAGATTTTTATGAATATTTTTAAATTTCATTTTAGGAAACTCTTACTAAAATGAAACTTTTAAGTTAAAAAGACAGAAATATATATATATAGTCGACCCCCCTATAACACTGTTGATTATTCCGTTTTATATGAATTCCATGTTGTATGAGTCACTTAGATTTTACAAATACATGTGCAGGGCTGTGAACGACTCACGTATTTGTAAAATATAAGTGGCTCGTACAACATGGAATTCATATAAAACGGAATAATCAACAGTGTTATGGGGGGTCAACTTTATATATATATGCATTCCTCGTAGTCTATCGAACTAGTTTACAGTTTGGTTACGCAATCCGAAATATGTTGTTGATAAAATTTCGAAATGCCAACGTCGTTTTTAAAATATTAATAATTACATAAACTCGGTCTTAAAGTATTCTATTTATTGTTTTATTTCTATTAAAACTCTGATTCAAAACATATTTTGCAATCCACTAATGGGGATGTTTGTCATTTGCGAAACACACGGATGACTGAACTCGGCGTCGAATTTCTCCAATTTTATAATAAAAACAAATTAATTATCGTTTCTATAATACAGTCGACCCCCCNATTCTGTGGATATCTTTTATACCAAATTGCTTAATCAAGATAGAAAGATGTTTGTTTTAAAATATTGTTAACAGAAAATATACCTTTAAAAAATTTTATTTGAAATGTCAAAACCTTAAAGTTTTGAAAATATTTATCTTTCTTATATATATATATATATATAAATTTTCTTATATTGATATATTTTAAATTAGTTTTTCTTCCCCTATAACAAACTTTGGATTAGGTTGGAGATTATTGTAGCAGAAACATAATGGAAGTATGGAAATGGAAATATTATCAATTCTTAAGAGCGATAAATTCCCGTTATCTGTCAAAAGCGTAAAAGATTGAAATTTCTTTCCACTACATCTGTCCCGTCTGTTTTTCTGCTCTACTGAAGTATCTCTTACAATAACTTTACTATCGAATAGCATCAAGTGCAAGAAACACAGTCTCGCAGAAGTTGACAATATCTGTCACATTTGCAGTTTTTTCCCCCTTTTCTTTTCTTATTTTTGGACTATTTTCTTAGCCACAGTAAAGAATCGTTTCAGAATGGAACCAAAAATTTTCTATTTGCAGAGATAGGAAGGAGCCTTTCGAGATGATTACACTATTCTTAGATACACTCTTCTCTCTTTCTTCTTTCTAAATCTCTAAAAAAAGTAACTTTGAGGACTTTTTTTTACTAAATTATCATTCGTAATTAAGTTATTTTATGAGATTTTTTAAAAAATTAAACTTGCTTTTTTTGGGGGGAAGAAAGTGTTCCTTTCTGTAATCAACTTGGCTCGTTTGGTATTCGAATTGCATCTCTCTCTCTACAGTTCTGGGAATTTCTTAGATCTCAGCAAAACTTCTTAGCCATAGGGCAATTCTATTGTAGGATACTCTATGTGTCGAGACTCTCAACTGCACAGTAAATGGTATAATAATTTGTCTCTGTTGACGCCGACAAATAAAGCAAATCATCAATTGATACACGTTATTCTATAGGAGAACCGTCAGTAAACATTAAGATAATTTGTATTTTAATGGTGGATTTTAAACGTGTTTAAATCTTTAGTAGAGACTTGAAAATATATATTTTATTGTCTACTATAGTATTAAAATGTCTCTATTTCCATAGAAACCTATCGGAATTGTATATAAAATTTTATATACCATAAATATATATAGGATAAATGATGAGGAAATGCAATAACTTTCGTGTTACTGAGATCGTCAAATTCACATATATCAAAAATTCGAAAAACGAAATGTGACACACACAAAAAAAATCTGATATTTTTTTTTCTTTGAGTATATGGAATTGGATAGGAAAGATATAGCAAATTTTATTGTAATTTTAGATAATTTTCATGTTTTTTTTTATTGTTTTGCTTATTTTTTAATTCTTAAATTAAAAATTAAACTAATTTTTTACATAAAATAACCGTTTATAACTTAAATATAATACAAACTAAAGTAAAAGATGTAAATGTAAATTCACTTATTCTCGTTTGTATATATATAAAATAAAGTTGAATTGTTATCTGACATGAAATTTTGAATTTATTTTTTTTTATCATTTTCATGAGACACGTGTGGTCCAAAGCGTTTCCATTATTTTTCTGAAATGTATACTTGTAAATGCACATATTCCAAGAAGGAGAGGAAAAAATATATATAATAGAATTGTATGTGAATCCAAGTTTTCCGGGATTGAGTTTGTCTCAGTGAAATGATAAAAAATTGCATAAATTTGTGTATGATAAATGCTAATTCCTTGTTTTTTTTCTTTATTTTTGTACAGAATAACAAGGAGAAACATTCAAAATTTATTCTAATTTTACAATAAATAAAATAGTTGTTTTTTTATATATTATTGTTATTATTATTATTATTGTCGATACGTGTCAGATTTAATATATTTTCCTGGAGGTTGTTTATATGTATATAACTATTTACTACTTAATTATTCTTGATCTCTTAGCAGAAATCGACTCATTACATAAACATATATGTGCATATCTATTAAAAGCTTTATTCTATGTATTTAAATTGCATTTTATAATAGAATATATTAAATTAATTTACTAGAAACTTCATTAAAATTTTAAAATATATTTAAATACGCTTTAAATTTACTTAAATTATAATAATTTGAACAAAATAGATAAATATAAACTCGATGTTCACATATATATATATATATATTTTTTTTTTTTTTCAAGGTTCAAATACATTTTATCTATTTTAGTATCGTCAGTAAAATCTTTTATATCTATTCATAAATGCTGTTATAATAATTTAACATTAAAAAAATATATATATAAAAAGAAAGACATTTTGCTTTATGAGCAGGTATTGAACATCTGCTACATTGTACCTAGATTCAAGAATATAACGCAAATCTACAGTTTCAGAAAAGGAACATCTGTGCACTATTTCTTACACCATATTTCCTATTCTATTGATGATCAGTGGAAACATTTCTGATTGATGTTTTCTACTACTACCAAGTTATCTAACAATACAAGAAAACTGGTCATTCTTAAATTCTTCTCATGTCAGTCATACCGAATAACCCATTGGATATTCCATTAAGTACTCTTGTACTTTAGTATTTTTACTTAAGAAAGATAAAAAAAATTTTCTGGGGATAGCTAAAAGTAGTAAAGAGCGGAGGATAGCGAACAATGTCTCTTTTATATTGGTATTGATCTGGATTGTCGGTGTTTCATTAAGCGGATGAAGAAACTGTGTGATCCATCGTGCAAAAAGATCGTTGAAAATCGACGGAATCTTTCTGTAAAATCAAATCTTTTGTGACTTCAAATTGGATCAGACAATTTATCGTTTCCGCTCGTCTGTTTTGTATTCTTGTGGAAAATGCAATAAACAGGTAAGGTAGACAGATGGAAATGAAAAATCGTCATACAGTAAATCTTCTTTCTGTAGATATCAAAATATGATATATCACAGTTTGAATGAAAGAAATTTGTGTTTTTATTAGATATTTTATTTTTATTAGAAAGTTTAAATGTGGCTATTAATGTATATCACTTAATTTTACTACGAAATTTAAAATAATAATAATAAGAAGAAATTAATCCTAACTAATCTTAATGCGTGCATAAAATATTCGGTATAAATTTTAATGTAGATTTTGTAAGTTTTACTACTTAAAAACTAAAGAATTTGTACTTATTACTAAAGCGGAATATTTAATTTTATGTATTATAATTAAGAAAAGTGGCTCATAAAAAGTGTAAGACAGTTTAATCAGTCACCTCACGATTTCTTGTGGTCTGAACGTTTAAGAAAAGAAGGGAAGTTCCTTTATAGATGGCATTATGTTCTAAGATTTACGACTCTCAGGCGTCGTTTAGCAGCAGGTTCTTCGTTTCAACGTTTCTCGATGGGTACCTCGGAAATTGGATAATGAAGGACAAGACTTTCCTGTTTTTTTCCTATCAAGAATTTCCTGTTTTAAATTGTCTAAGGTATTTTAACATATCTGTTTGTTTTTTCTCGTTTTCCACATGCATTAAACTTTCATCTCTCCTCTTGCATAAATTTAAGAAGGATGAACTTTTGATTAAATAGAAATTTGGAGAAGTAAATAATTAATTTATAAAATAATAGAGTTAAAAACTTTTTAATTTTATCTTAATAGTACCTATACTTCTTTATAAGTATTGTACTTTATGTGATGTTTCTAATATCCCGGAGGTATAAATGGCTTTATCTTAAATGCCTGTATAGTAACCAGGAGCAAAAGGGTAGAATTAACTACAGATTCACGTCAAATAGAGTTTAGAAAGATAATTAAGATATGTGATACGTTAAAATCTCGTTATTAAGATTCATCTTAACCGAAATATAAATACTTCTACTTGGGGATCAAAACCCTTACAGCAGCTAGAGGCAACTCTAATTTACTGTCCATTTACCATGGAAGATTAATCAGTTAATTATCGACTAACTCAGAGGTTAATTGTTCCTGTTGGCGTTGGGAGAGCATTGTAAGGATAATGGATGTCTGAAAATCTTTCGATATATATTTTATTCCTCATTTGTTTGCGGTCGGATTTAAATTCTTTATTATAATAATTAATTTTGCCAAATAATATTAATTAATTACTTAATCATAAAAACTGTTTAATGTATTATTGTGAAAGTTGTAGACGTTTTATTATAATTAATTATCAAGCTCGTTCTGTTTCGTTCTCTATCGATTACTACGGAAATGTTTTGTGTATTAGTTATTCTTACCACTCATCATCTAAATTTATATTTAAGAAGAATAATCGATATTTTTCTTTTGTATTTCCAGGAATAAATTATCAAAATTGTTATGCAAATTATTTAAAAAAACATGTTCTGTAAACTATAATTTGAAAATTGTATATTTCCTTAACTCCTGTAGAATTTATAAGGCAATAACCTTAGAAGTATAAAGCTTTTCCCTTAATGTTGTATATTCCTTGCGGCTGAGAATATCTGCAGTGAAAGCTGATGTACAGGAGCAATGAATTTATATTATTAAAAAGTACACAAATTAAAAAGAAATTCACAGTAAATTAATGAGTATACGAATAAAATTTAATGAATTAATATAATTTCGGTTTGATTATGTTTACTTGTGCTATGGAGTATAATATAAACACAAAACTAATTAACGAATTAATTACTTGCAAATATTCTATTATAATGTTCCTATAATGAATATACAAGTTCAACTATTGTAAATTATCATTATAAATGCTCGATATATTAATTATTAAAATAGAATATATAAATATTTTATTTATTATTAATAAATATCATAGGGATATTTATTAGAAATGTTTATATATATATTTAAATTTATGAAGTTATTCATTAATATTCTCTAAAATAGATAGTATTTTTAACATTTTTATTGAAAATATATCATTTTTCATACTTGAAAACAAGTAATAGAATATTAGATAAGATAAGCTAAACTTATATACACCNGAAAAGTGAAATATAGGGACACACACGTCTATATATATATATATATATATATAAAGATTTTTATTATACTGTAGTGAAAGTATTTCTACTTTTGAAATATAGAAATCTAGTGAATATCTGTGTTGACGCCAGATCCAATAACTCCTTTTGTTCCAATTGGACATCGAAGAAGTAGACAGGTGAATTATAAGTTCGATATCGCCACAGGTAAAATATTGAGTCAAACCGTATAAAATAGTAGTGTTACAAGGACCAGAGCTAAACTCGAGAGAATTCTCACTTAGATAGAAAAGAAATAAAAAAGGAAAAAAGAACGATTCCTGTCTCTAGAGACCACCAGATAGATTTGTATAATAGTCGACAAGGTTAAATCGCTTCTATAGTTTACAACAGGCATTCTTGGTAGATAGCATGATTTAGCTTCTTTAAACAGGATTTCAACAGTAAAATATTATCATGTTTTGCTCAAAAAATATATATTTTTTTCTTAGGTAAAGAAAAGAACATCCTTTAAAGATATACAACATACAAATGATATTGGTTAGATACTAAAAACGAAGAAAATAATTCACAAATTTTAATATAAGTTGTAGCAGCGGTAAATCTTGTTAGATATTTTTCTGTTCTTATACACATTAATTTAAAAACGTCAAGAAAATAAATTTCAGACGTACCCAGAAGGGATTTGTCGTTAAGAGAGATCAAAGGAATCAACTTTTTCATTTTCTTTTATAAATTACTACAGTTACGAGATTCATATTCACTTATTTTTATTTAATTAGAAGTGAAGGGAGGAAAAAATATATATATATATATTCTTTTGAAAGGATAAAACAAAACGACACTTCAAAAATATACCGATGTTCACTTATTAATAAATATTGAGGGTCTTTTATTTAGATGAAATCAAATCTCGAGAGCACTTTATTCAAGAGAGGATAGGGAAAGAATAATATAATATTTCTTTCAAGAGTTATGACTAAATGCGAAATTAATTTATTAAGTAGATTTTTTATCAATTAAAAAGTCTTTTTTCTTTCATAAAAAAATAAGAAAAAAATGATAAATTGTATTAATTTTATCCTGCGCCTAGATACATTTTCTTCATACGTTTTTCTTGTATATTTATCATAACTAACTTACATTAATGTAGAGATAATTTATCTCATTAGTTTTTCTTACAAAAATATTTTTTTTAATTTATAAAAACATTATATAAATCATAAAAAATGCGTTATACAAATTACAATAAGAGATGAAAAATAAAAATACGAAAAAATGTTTGTTATTTTCGAGAAAAAAAATTACAAAATACATTAAAGTAATCATAAATATATTAAAGAAAAATATCCAGGAAAAAAATATATATATATTTCAATTATTTTAATAGAAAAGTTTTTTAACAATAATTATAAAAGTTAAATATCATAATTAAACATAAATACAATAAACCAAATTATTATTAAATCTGATTAAAATCATACTTTTTCTTATAGAAAATGATAATTTGATGATACAAAAAACAGTATTTTCTGGTTTACTTCTGGTTTAATGTATTTACTATACAATGTTTATGCATCATACGTGTAATGAGTTCTGTTTTAAAATATCTATTATCTAAATCTTATATGGTTTTATTTTAAGTACCAAAGCCTGATAACGTCTTAAATATAAGAAGATTTTTCTAGAATCCTCATCCTATCATCTTATTTTCAATATGCACAGTTTCTACTCTGATATTGAAAATACTTTTTCCAACCGTTTCTCTCGGCAATTCAATAACACGAAAGTCTGTGATAACAAATATTAATCTAAGAAACGTCTACCTTATTTTTATTATTTTTTTTT
>NW_019385595.1:172638-196044 GCF_000671375.1 Centruroides sculpturatus
ATATATTTTTTTTATTGTTATTTATATTTGCATAGCATAACAAATAATGTCCTGAGGTAGAATTTTGTATTCCTATCTAAGGAGAGAGAAAATAGAATTGCATGCAATTTTTCGTATGACTGAATAAGATCAAAATCAAATGTGTTTAAAAATAGCTTAAAAATTTGCGAAAAATTTTTAGAAAAATTAAAATTCTTCTTTCTCTTTTTTTTTCTTAAAAAATTAATTAAATTGATCAATATTTTAAGCATTTATTAATTCAAACGAAATTTGATTTGTTAGTTGAATGATCTCTTCTGATGATTAAAACTTTCGTAATAATAAGATTTTAATTAATTAGTCTGAGTTGTTATTATTTAAAACAAGTTACAAGAATTTTATCTTTAGAAATTTTGACAATTATTAAACAAGAGGAAAAGATTTAAAACTGAAAATAAACTTTTCATCTGATAGAATTATTGTTGAAACGAATATGTTTGAAGTGATTTGATGTCGTTAAATTTCATCTCTTCCTCCACTTGTATACGTCTCTGTTAAGAATGATTTTGAAAAGAGAAGTACTTAACAAAAGTATCAAAGTGAAAACAGAAATTTTAATAGAAAAATAAAATATTAATCGATACAATAAATAAATAGAAAGATAAATTTGTAGCTACAAATGTGTATAAAGTGTATACATGCCTTAAAGCAAAATATATTTATAAATCTTTCAACGTTTAATGAAGAGAATAGAGTAATTTAACAAAAATAATAATTAAGAGTAAAATTTTAGTAGAAAGTATGAAGTTAAACAGAATTTTAACGCGACAGACCTTGCCTAATTAATATAGTAAAGTGATAAAAGATCCATTAATGGATCTCGCATTAAATATTTCTTTAATAAAAATAAAACTTCTGTTTACTATTAAGAAAATTTTACTTTTAAAATTTTATCTCAAATATAAAATATGATATATAACAATATATATTATAGTTTACGTAATATATAAGCAGTTGGAGAAGCAACAGCTTTAATTTTTTTATAATTCGATAGCGTAATTCTATAACAGTTAGTTTAAATTACCTAATTACTATTGACATTTTAGTTCTATATATAAATTCGGATATGCTTGACAAATTTCATTAAAGTTGATTAAATTTATCAGTCTATTTGCATTTAGTTTTAGTTTATTTCCCTTAATTTTCAGGAGTAATCCTTCACCATCTCAATTTTTAATATCATATCTTTGCAGTAATGAACATAATTAAAAATTCTAGAATATTTAAAAATTAAAAAGTATTTTTATTCAAATTTTTAATTAATTTAAACTGTAAAATTTTTAATTAAATCGATGAAAATTTGTCATACTAAAATTGGTTTTCTTAATATTAATAATTACTTCACTCGACAGAATCCAGTATTACATCTATATATTATTGTATATCATCTGTAATATAATACATACTCTGTATTATATTCCTGTATAATCTATATTTAATTATATTATTCGAATCATCAAAGATCCAAGCTCATCCTTGATGATGGTAATCAAATTATCCATTGAAATTGTGGTAAGAAGATAAAGAATATGATCATATGCCAGATCTCTTGATTCGAAAATCGAAACGTTCTCATATAATTTCTGTTGTTATATAAGATCCAGAATAATATATAAAATATTATTGTAATTTCTTTATTTAATTCCCAATGAATATTTTGTTATCTGAATTTTTATATAGAACTCTATCAGATAATTAAGTCAAGTTTAGAAGATCAGGATCTGAACATATTCTCCATCTCTTGCTTCTCTCTCTTCTTGGTGCCATATCAGATTCCTGACGTCGGCGACACCTGGCGTAGGTTTGTAATCCGCCAAGGTGTATACTAGGGAAAGTTACTACCCAGAGTGGTTTCCCGTTGCCTTCTCTGGGGCGCGATGTTACGCGATCTCTTGCTTATAGAAATTGAATTTTTTCGTATGCTTAATCTATAATTTATGTATAAACATAACCTAAAAAATATAGAAAAATGTTACTACAACTCTCTTTCTACATGACAATTTGTACCATTATAATATATCTAAATTATTAATATTTTTTCTCCTTGTTTCCACATCTTATTCAATTTCTAAATATATNTTATAACATCAAAAATATATATTATAATTACAGTTAAAACCTGTCCAAAACGGAATCTGCCAAGGTTGGAAAATGATTCGATACGACGAGATTCCGGTTTATAGAGGTTTTGTTGTATTATACTTTTAAAAAAACAATCATTATTAAAGTATATTTCTTTATGCCTATTGTTACTGAATTGTAATCATCATTAACGATAATTAAATAATAATATCAAATAGAAGAATTACTTTTAAGACAATGATAAGAATTACTTACAACGAAACTTGTGTAAACCGGACTCTCACGGTTTGATAGGTTTTTTGTTTTATTCAGGATCCGTTTTGGACAGGTTTTACTGTATTTTAATTGCTAGATTTTTCGTTCTTAATAAATTATTTAAATAATTCAAAAATTAAATTAAAAACAAAGTAATTATTTTTTAAAAATAATTATATAATTTTCGAGTTTATGTAAGTGTAGAACAGTAAAGAAAGACATTATTGCTGTGGTATTTACTGTTTCTTTTTAAAAACCGATTTAAAAATAAATGAATTCATGTTTGTAAGAGAAGGAAGTTTAAGGAATTCCATGCATTTTTCGGTCAGTGATTCTCTTAAGTAGAACATCACGATTCACACACAAATCTAACCAAAAATCTTCTTCTAGCTGTCCAAAATAGTCATTTTTACTGTTGACATATAACAAATTTCATAGTTGAAAAGGGGATTATTTTTCCTTTACTTACTCCCCCTTCTCTCCATTATGTCACATTAACTACAAAATAAAGTTATCTTCATCTAATGCATCAACTGATCCTTAAATTAATACTACTAAAAAAAAGTAAATAAATAAATAAAATTCAGTTTCGTAAACATATAAGTGTTTATTTTTATAATTTGTTTTTCCTCTTCTAAATCAATTAATGTATATATACTATAGTAGAAAAAAACTTTTTATATATTTTTTCCATGGAAAATATCTCGTGAAAAATAAATTTACAACTGAATATTTGATTGTTTACTTAGTAGATGTGCAGTGATTGTCCCTTAAGGGGATTGATTAATGCTTTGTTGGAAAATTCACTTTTATCTTCCTGTTCCTAATGCAGTTAGTTGTCCATGTACTAATTTATTGCATTTTAAATTGCTCTTGCTCCTATCAGTTGTATAAAAGTTAGTTATGGTTGAATTATAACTTCCTCTGATTCTTCATAAATAAAATAGAAATTCCATCATCTAAATGCATCAAACTTTAAAAAAATTTTTTTTTACTTTTATCTTAAAAATATAATAAATTTTCTTTTATCCTTCCACTTGTTTTAAGCATCAGGTAATTATACATTCTACTTAAAATAGTATAAAAGTTTTATATATTATGTAAGGTTTTGATAATAAAATCTACTTTACTTTAATTTTTACGAATGTAAATAGATTTTTCTTAAATTACTTACATTTTTTTTTTACTTTATTTTAATTTTATTTTCATTTATTTAATGCATTCAAGTAGAGATTATTTATAACTTCATAACAATAATAAAAAAAATTTTATATAAAAATGTGTTTGAAACTTCAAAGACTATGTATAAAATGATGATTTTTTAAGAATATTTTCTATAAATTATATTTATAATTTTATATCTAAACTTAAAAAATAATGTTAAACTACTACAAAAACATTCATAGGACTCTATTGCATAATTGATTTTCTTCAAAGTGGATATTTAGCATATTTTTTCATCTCAAAAATTGTTACAATTTGTATACAAATTTATACAAAAATTGAAATTTTTATATAAAAAAACGTTCATTAAATTTTTACATAAAAAATATTATGCAACTTTTACTCTTTTTTTTTTTGTATACAAATTTATGTAAANTGGCATTTTTGAAAATAATTTATTAAATTTTTTTAGATAAAATACTATGCATTTAGCATTAAATAATTACAAAAATATAAATTAAATTTGAAAATAAACATGAAAATAATTGATGCTCATCATCATCATCATCATCATCAAAGAAAAATACATATTAGGGATGAAATTAATGGAAGAGTCTTCTAAAACTATTTATTATATAATCATCTTTGATGATTCTGAATATTTACTACTATAGTTTGATGTAATAATATATATTTATTACAGGAAAATGATATTTTGTTAGTAGCAATATTAGAAACAGGCAAATAAATATTTAGTAATTATTATTATCTGTTCTGTCGCTTAAGAACCAGATTAATGGAAACAGAATTACTTTCCTTAAGATATTGAGCTATAGAAAAATTGATAAAGATTTCATAGAAATAAAATAATAATAAATTGTAAAAAATAAACCTATAATTTTTCGTGTTACAAAAATTAAGAATTTATAAAGATAAGATGGAAAATAAATTAGAAAAGAATGTGTAGATGAAGAGATGAAGAGGAAAAAATCTAGAATTTTATGTATTTGGATAACTCAAGTAATGTAGCAATGAATAGACAGATGTGAGGAAACATGATCTCAACATTCATATTTCTTTACGAGTGAAAGGATGAAGATGCCAAACTATATCATTCTACTTCTGTTCAATGTTATGTTGTTATAGAAAAACTCGGTTATCTTACTTGGTTTTCTAGATATTACTAGAAATTCTTGCACAATAATATCAAGAAAAAAAATATATGATATTAAATACAAATACTATAATTCTAATTTAATTTTTAAAATTAAAATGGAAAAGTTTCTAATTAATTAAATTACAAACTTTTTTAATTATTAATTTAGATAAATAAATAAATAAAATAATTTCAAAACTTTATTATTATTATTATTATTTAAAACTTTTCTATTTAATTTTAACTCTTGTTTTATAATTAAGAGGATAATATATTTATATCTATTTAATTTTTAAATTAAACTTAAATAGTTATCTCCATTTATTTTTGAAGTTTTGTAAATATTTTTCAATTTAATTTTATTAGAAGTCTTCCAAATTTTTAAAAATTTGTTTAAATAATAAATAAAATTTAAGTAAAATATTTTAAAATTTTATATAATTTACTTTAATTTTTAATGAAATTGAAACTGGTTTTTTGTTGTTAAAAATGTATAAATTGTAAAAAGTTAAATTATAAATATTAAAAACGATAATTTTATTACATATTTTTTTAGATTTCTGCAACTAAAATGTTCAATTATATTTAATTAAAAATATATTCTATACTTGTAAAAATTCATCTTTTAAGTGAAAAAATATATTTTCCAAATTTAAAATATACAATAATACACAATTTTCTTACTGTATAATATTCATTTTTCTCTAGATTTATTCAATATAGAAAAAATTTCTTCTATATTTGCGAATAATTAAGAGAAAAATATAGAAAATATATAGAATAATTTAAAAAATCAAGTTTAGTGTATATATTAGTTATATAGATTTTTAAAAATCACTGACAATATATTCACTTGAATATACAACTAATAATTAATATATAAAGCTGATATATTATTATTATTATTAAAGTTGGTACAGCTTACTCAAGGGTCAAGCCTGAAGAAAGGAAGAGTGAGAGGATTAGAAAGAGGATAAGAAAGAAGAGAGAAGTTCCCAGTAGGATACTGAGCAGACAGAATAAATTAAAGTATTTTTAATATAAAAATCCCTGATATAAATTATTTTTAAGATTAATTTCATTCAATAAATGGTTAAAGTAATAATTAATTTCTATAAATATAAACTTTTATACATTAAATTAATGTACAGAACATATACAACTTTCATTAATTCAGTTCTGATAATTAAGTAAACATTTGTTTCGTATGATTAACACAGTTTTAAATAATATATTTTTTCCAATATTTGTAAAAAAAAAGAGAAAAAATCGTTTATAATTTATTACTTCAGATAAAATTACAACAGTTTCTGGATATATATAATTGAAAAACATCGACGTCGAGAACATTCAATATGTTATTATGCACTGTTATTCATTGATTCTATATTAACATCCTTTCTTTTTTCCATCATTTTCTCAATTCTTATCTTACTCCAATCCATGTTTCTTTATCGCAAAAAGTTCTCCTTTTTTTCCCCTTATTTTCTTTTCTTTCTTCAGTAGTATAAAAACAGGAAAGGTATTGATCTAAATTTAATATTCTTTGCTTAATATATTTAATAGAAAATGTAAGAAATTTAATTTCAATTTTAAGAATTTAATTAAATAAATCAAATAAAAACATTTAATTTAATTTGTTTCATTAAAAAATTACGTAGGAAAAAAAACGTTTTTTGCTGATTGTCTTCGTAGGTGATAACTTGTTTCATAAGTTAAATTGCTTTGGATATTTATTAAAATTATCGATGATTTCTCAATTATAAGTGTTTACTAAGTAAAAATTTTTACTGTATAATCAATAATATAGATTTATAATTAAATTTCGACAACATTAAGTCCTTTCATCGTTGATAAATTAACATAAACTAAAAGTGATGAAGATGCATCATTTCCTTCATCTTCTGATCGATATTTCAACATCATGACATTTTAGAAAGGATTCTATTAGATAAATTCGTTTATTTTCTTTATAAATAATATATACTTTGTAAATTAAAATATGTCATAAAAAATTTACTTGCAAAAATTTTCTAAAAATAGTCATAAAATTTTTACTATCATCTCTACAAACATACAATCTCATCTATAACATATTAAAAATATCATAATTCTAAAAAAAAATGAAAAAATCTAAAAAATAGAAACAAAAATTTAATAAATGCTTTTGGAATTTTGCCTAGTATTCATATTTTAAGCAATCTAGACAATCTACAATCAATATTATTCTTTGTGATGCAGAAAACTGAACATTATGACTCCATTCTGACATGAGAATAGAAAACAATGTAGCAATACGTGAATAATTCCTCCCCCTTTTTCGTCATAGTCATAAAATTGATTCGTAGTATCTATATGCGATAAAATATAGTACGAATTAAATAAAAATTCAGATTTTTAAGCTTAAAAAAAACAGAAAATATTTAATAATTTATAACCACTAAAATATCTTCCTCCGCATCTTCGGATGCGGTTTGATAAGATGAAATCAACCTGATGCTTTGCTTCAATTGCAATATCTTTTTTTTCCGTATTTCTATTATCTGTTATAATGGGCATTGACCTCCTCTCAAACCAAGCTTGTTAAATAAAAGATTGAACTAGAAGTATCCATCTTTGTTGCTATGGAAAAACTTCTTTTCTATAGATACAGGTCATTTTATGAAAGTATATAAATTATATAGTTATTTGTACATAGCTGGAAAAGGAAACATTTATATTTTGTTTGCAAACAAGAATAGATTCTAAAAATACTTGAAATATTCGGCTAGAGACTATAAATAACTGTTCCGAGTAAATTTGATGCTGGCATATCTTACCTGATGAATAACTTTGAGAAGATACAAGAGTTTTGTTTACGACTTTTCTGTTTACTATTATAATTTATTGTTATCAGTAAGAAGGATTTTCTAGTCTACAATATTTTAAAATTATTGTAAATATATATATAAAAGTGAAAATAAATAGATTTGAGGTGTTTGTGAATATATATTCTTAAGAACTTACTGATACCTATCATAATCCTGAACTAGTAAAGAACAAGAGGAGGAAAAAAATCAGTACAAAAAATAAAATAAAAGAGTGATGGATATTGATTGAAATGTCGGATTTAGTTGAGTTTCTCGTAAAGTATTTTACACAATAATACGATATGAAAATTAAAAATAAATATATATATAATATAGTTATTGGCATATACGAAAGATATCTCGATGATATCATAGCTTGTATAAGAAAAAGTTGGACAGTAAGTGGTATACCTGAACCATATACTTTCTAAAAACCTAACTATATATCACACTTAGGGTTCTTTGTGTCAAGATTGATTTATTCGTTCAATATCTCGGTTGTCTATATAAAGGGTAATGCCAGACACGTGTACATTTTAGAATTGTTTCGATAATATTGAATACCCTTTTCATAATTTTCCTTTTTTCTTTCAGTAATATAAAAAGTAAAAAAAAATATAAATTTACAATTTTCCATGTCTAAATCTATAGATTAATAAAGCTAGCTTCAAGAAAAAAAAAATGGTTTAAAACATCTTTACTCTGGAGACTACTACCCTTTTTTTTAATACTATAGCTTATTTACCAGCTGTTACAAAGATATTGTAATCAGAAGAAAAATAACTCTAAATGACTCTTGCTATAAAAATATATTTTTAAGAAAACAAATAATAATAATAAAAATAAAAAAAACAGAAACAGAGTTTACTGGAAGTACTCAGAAAATTGCAAATTGTATTTTATGTAGGTTATATATTTTTATGTTTTAAAATTTAGTTTAAAAAAAGATTAAAAACAGATTACATATTTTCTTACTTTTATACATTATTTATGTTTCCATATAATAATAAAAATATATAAAAATAAAATTATAAAAAAATATCTTCCTGTATTTTTAAGTTGTAATACGTTTACTGTTTGTAACTTTATGTACATAAGTTATACGATGAGTTACTTCTTAATTTATTGTAAAAAATTAAAATATGGGTTATTAATATAAATTTTTAAAATAATTTTTAAGTTTTAAAATAAAACAATTAATGTTAAAAAAATGCATATCAGAAAGTAAAGTGCTTATAAGATGCTGAATTTTTNTAGTTGTTAAGTAGATGAAGTATATATATTTCAGAATTTCAATTTCAATGTATTATATTTTAGTTGTTTTTTTTCCACTATGAAAGAAGGAAACGAGAATTGAAAATTGGCATGTTATCTATGTCCAGATGTCGATGACTAACGTTACTCTTCTATCGTTCTAAATTTAAAATAAGGTTGAATGTGCCATCAAAATGTAATTTTCTAGAAAGTGTTTCTACTTAAAGTAAATATAGATATTGTGAAAAACATTTTTTTCATTCAATACAACTTCATGATATTGAAAATCAACTTAATAAGTTCTTGTATCTTATACGAAACCTCTTTACTTCTATATTAAAAAATTTAAAAAAAAACATTTGTATTGTGTATACAATTTTTATGTATTTATATATATTTTTTAATACAATTTAGAATATAGAATAATCAATAATTTCGAACTGTACTGTATTATGTATTTCTTATCGTTTTGCAAGAAAATTCGATTAGGTAGAGATATACTTTTAGTATGATGAGATCGTGTTTTGTTGAAATTGTCCAAAATTTCATATACTTTTACCCATGATAAAATTTAAAATTCGGAAATTTTAGACTTTTATAGTTATTGTCCACATTCTAAAATATAATATACCAAAATTTCTCCTTAGAAAAATACACATATATATATACTAAATCGCTTTAAAATTCCTTTGCATGTCCATTGTTATATGTATTTTTCCATAAATATATCATATTTTATAAATATATATGTATACATATAATTTTTTGTAAATTTTGTTTATTTTTAAACTATTTTTTTATTATTTTTATCAATTAATTATTGTTTATGAACTACTATGACTTCTACTAATATTTATTATCCTGCAGGATAACCAAGATGATCTTGGTTATCACTTGGGTGCATTATTTAATATATTCGATCATCTAGTGCAACCAAGAAGAAATGAAAATGTATTTTCAGTAGAAATATTCAATAAATCTAAAATTTTGAAGAAAATTTCGATGAAATTTTCAACATAAAAGAAGAAATATAACACCTATAAAAAGATATATGCCTATATTACATCAAGAATAATTTAATATAATTTTTTTGTTTGAAATATTCAGCAACTTTATTCATTTTCTACCATTATGACTTTTAAAAATGTACATTTTTCTAACGTGACAAATTCCATTAGTTTAAGACGTTTTTCCTCTTTTTTTTACATATTTTTTCCTATTTTTTATGTGACTTCCATACTTGATAAGGTCACGAAATTACGAAATTTATCTTCCTATATCTGTTTTGAAAAATGGGAAAAATTTTAAATTTCAAAGAAAAAAAAATTAAATATAAACTTTTAAAATATATTATTAATGATTATTTCACACTTTTTTTTAAGTTTAAATAAAGTAATTATAGTATATAAACTGGTTACAGAGTGATTCCAGACGGTGATAAAAGTTCAAATATCTTATTTTTTTACGATGATTTTGAGAAATTATTAATAATATTTCCTTTTTTTTTTTAAATATTTATACTCAAAGCACAACAAGTCATTAACAGGATACTTAAGGGAATGCTATGTTCTGCCTATTATTATGTCCACGAAGAGTAATTATAGCTGACAAGAACAGTTTGTAGACTGATGATAAGTAACTGTATAAGATAAAATTTACGTGTGGACAAGAAACAGAAAATATTAATTCTAATTTTTTTAAAGATAAAAGAAAAACAATATTAACTAAATTAAGTTCTTTTATAAAATAAAATTTCAGAATTTTTTTAAGGTTAAAATATTCTCTACAAGTTAATATTCTATCAAATTTAGACATAGGAAATGTACAAAGAGTGATTAGATAATTTGATTAAATAAGTTTATTAGATTTTATTACATTATTAAATTTCATCGTGTAGTAAAATTAAGATAAATTGCAAGTAAATTGAGTTTAACATTATCAGTTTGTATTTTTAACTATCAAATTTGGCTATTTATATAATTTGTAAGAGTCTTCTACTACTTTAAACGATAATGTTATAGTGTAGTAGAATGGCATAATATTAGTATTTAACTAACCATAANTTAAAATTAAAAAAATAAGTATTAAATATACAAAAAATTGAGAAATATGAAGAATATAAGCTACGTTAATAAGTGTTAAAAAATAGTAATTTTATTACAATTTATTAAATAAAATTTAAATAATATAACTTTTTTGAATTATATATATAAATTTTTAACCATCTTTTTGCTCCAGAAATTAAAAAATATATGTTAAAAACCCACAAAAATCAGGATAAATGAAGAGTTTATAAGTCACTATATTAACAAATGTTAAAAAAAAACATTTGTATTGTGTATACAATTTTTATGTATTTATATATATTTTTTAATACAATTTAGAATATAGAATAATCAATAATTTCGAACTGTACTGTATTATGTATTTCTTATCGTTTTGCAAGAAAATTCGATTAGGTAGAGATATACTTTTAGTATGATGAGATCGTGTTTTGTTGAAATTGTCCAAAATTTCATATACTTTTACCCATGATAAAATTTAAAATTCGGAAATTTTAGACTTTTATAGTTATTGTCCACATTCTAAAATATAATATACCAAAATTTCTCCTTAGAAAAATACACATATATATATACTAAATCGCTTTAAAATTCCTTTGCATGTCCATTGTTATATGTATTTTTCCATAAATATATCATATTTTATAAATATATATGTATACATATAATTTTTTGTAAATTTTGTTTATTTTTAAACTATTTTTTTATTATTTTTATCAATTAATTATTGTTTATGAACTACTATGACTTCTACTAATATTTATTATCCTGCAGGATAACCAAGATGATCTTGGTTATCACTTGGGTGCATTATTTAATATATTCGATCATCTAGTGCAACCAAGAAGAAATGAAAATGTATTTTCAGTAGAAATATTCAATAAATCTAAAATTTTGAAGAAAATTTCGATGAAATTTTCAACATAAAAGAAGAAATATAACACCTATAAAAAGATATATGCCTATATTACATCAAGAATAATTTAATATAATTTTTTTGTTTGAAATATTCAGCAACTTTATTCATTTTCTACCATTATGACTTTTAAAAATGTACATTTTTCTAACGTGACAAATTCCATTAGTTTAAGACGTTTTTCCTCTTTTTTTTACATATTTTTTCCTATTTTTTATGTGACTTCCATACTTGATAAGGTCACGAAATTACGAAATTTATCTTCCTATATCTGTTTTGAAAAATGGGAAAAATTTTAAATTTCAAAGAAAAAAAAATTAAATATAAACTTTTAAAATATATTATTAATGATTATTTCACACTTTTTTTTAAGTTTAAATAAAGTAATTATAGTATATAAACTGGTTACAGAGTGATTCCAGACGGTGATAAAAGTTCAAATATCTTATTTTTTTACGATGATTTTGAGAAATTATTAATAATATTTCCTTTTTTTTTTTAAATATTTATACTCAAAGCACAACAAGTCATTAACAGGATACTTAAGGGAATGCTATGTTCTGCCTATTATTATGTCCACGAAGAGTAATTATAGCTGACAAGAACAGTTTGTAGACTGATGATAAGTAACTGTATAAGATAAAATTTACGTGTGGACAAGAAACAGAAAATATTAATTCTAATTTTTTTAAAGATAAAAGAAAAACAATATTAACTAAATTAAGTTCTTTTATAAAATAAAATTTCAGAATTTTTTTAAGGTTAAAATATTCTCTACAAGTTAATATTCTATCAAATTTAGACATAGGAAATGTACAAAGAGTGATTAGATAATTTGATTAAATAAGTTTATTAGATTTTATTACATTATTAAATTTCATCGTGTAGTAAAATTAAGATAAATTGCAAGTAAATTGAGTTTAACATTATCAGTTTGTATTTTTAACTATCAAATTTGGCTATTTATATAATTTGTAAGAGTCTTCTACTACTTTAAACGATAATGTTATAGTGTAGTAGAATGGCATAATATTAGTATTTAACTAACCATAAATGGGTCTGGATTATTTCCAGTAGAGATTTTTGCGTTTCACTTAACTCAGAAGACAAACTACTTACATTTCAGACGAAGAATGTTTGTACAAACTTAATGGAATTGACCTTTCTCCCTCGAGGTTGACCTACATCCCAAGAGTTCAATGAGAACTCAGTTCAATCTGCAAGACGACACAAACGACAGTTTTACTTGTTATTCCTACTCTTTAATTTGTCTTATGACGTAAAACGTTTGTACAAATTGTAAGTACTGTACGTCAATATGTATAGTACATAATGAAAAAAAAAAGAATATGTTGATTGCCAAAAATGTTGGCAAAAATTCAGAAAAAAAAAATTCTTAATGTCTATTAGGGAGAGATTTTCTTTAGTGTTATCTTATTTGATTGATATAGAAGACTATTATTGGCATATGAAGGTGACGTGGAAATATTTAATGTTCTTTGACCTTTGATCTTGCACGTTATCATTTATGTATGAGGTCATACATTAGTGTAAGGAAGAAATATAGATATAAATTATAGAGAGAGGGAGAAGATCTACAGGAGAGAATCTAAAATATTACCTACAAATTAAATATTAAAATATATCTTGTAAGCACACTTCAGACAATTATAGTTATATACGATTCTTTAACATATTAAAAAGTAATTTTTGCTTAACTTTTATATATATATTTAATAATTTATAAATATTTTTATGTAATTTTAGCTATTTTTATGATTTTTATTTACAAATATACGCTTTAATTCGACATTTAAGAATGATATTTTTATATGCGTTACTTACGTTTAATTGCAATTTTTAAGCATAAAAATATATAAAATTATTTATCTTTTATAAATTTAAAAATAAATTTGTTTAGATTTTTTATTATAAATAAAAGTTTTGAGGCGAGAAATATATTCAAGTGTTGTTGCTACGTAATCTCGAAGCGTTGAATTGTTTATGAGATTATAATAAAAATTTCCATGTTTAAGTTAAGATTTTAATTAAAACATAAAAATAATATCATACGTTTTTATTTTTTTAAATAAAAATTAATATTAATTTACTTATTTTCAATTATTTGTTTCACTTAAATTGTATGAAATTTCAAAACATCTCATCACACTCCACAACTGATTAAACTAAATTATTTCTTTAAAATTCATAAAATTCATACAAATAAAAGATTAAAATAATGTCAAAAGAATAATAAGATTTCAATTATTAATAAATTTCAGTTAACTTATGATTAATTTAATAAAAATTACAACTTAAATGCGACGATTCTATGGCCTACCTATATAGAAATCCCTACAAATATAATTTAAAAATTCGTTTAAAAAATTCTAAATTAACAAAAATTAATATAAAATAATGTCGAAATAAGTAAAAATATTTTAATCATCGAAAAAGTCAGTAAATTTTTCCATTTATTAAACTGAAATTTAAACTTAAATGCATTATTCCGTAGACTCTTTCCACTTAAAAATTCTTATAAATATAATTTAAAAATAATTAAAATCTGTGAGAATTTTTTATTCTATAAATTTTTCACATTTTAAATTCGTTATAGCTATTTAATATATAAAAGAATAAGAAGAATTTTAAGTTTTAAAGATGATATAATCATAGTCGATACTTGACTACGCGGTGATGATTTTCTAACATTAAATTCAGTTAAGTTAAACTAACTAATAAATGAAAGTATTAAAATGGTATGTTGGTCACAAAATGACATTTTCTTCTAGAATTCTAATGGGATTTATCATCATTAATTTAAACAACGAAATCCTTAGGTAATTTCTTTTCTTCCGCCAACTTTGCTTGATTGATGAGTATTATAGTTGAAACCGAGATATGCAAAACATCTTAAGTTAATGACTTTCTTTGTCCATGATTTAAACGCAATTGGAACATTTCTTTAAAAATACTACATTTACAATTTTATTATTTTCTTTTTTTTTAATTTCTAAAAAAAATTGTAAACCATTAAAACGTTGTATAAAGATTAAATGATGAGTAAGAGCAGAGAGAGCAAGAGAGAGAGAGAGAGAGAGGAGGGAGATGATAATAATTTGTATTTACTAATATTCTAGTTGAATTTTAAAGAAAGAAACGCTTGTAGTTATAGAATAAGAAGTGTAGTATCGGATATTTTAGAAAGACTAATGATAACTCTTTTTGAATATTGCAGTTTAGGAACGACAATGATTAACGGAGAATGTAAGAAATCCTCGATATTGCAAACGTTGTATAGAAGTTGGCAGTTTGCCTTGCTCTGTGGCTTTCTCTATCTCTCAGTTGAGTAATTTAATGACTTCTTCCGAGCGAAATGGCCGTTGTTTCCCAGTTTAAAAACTGTGCTTCCTACTGTGACACAGAATCCTAGTTGGTGAACCATAAGTTGCCGACGGCTGATTCATGTCTCTGGTAATTTTCCTTGTTTGTTTCTACTTTCTTATATAAATCCATTAAGAACCACTCAATAAAGGTAATTTAAAGGTATTTTTGAGTCTTTATTCTTGTTTATTTTATTAACGATTACACAAACGTTACTATTTACTTTTTGGAATTTTTCTTTAAATTTTTTAAGATTCCGATCGATTACAATTGTAGCAGTTTTATTTACAAATGCTATAAAATATACATTAATATTTTTTTTATATTAAAAAAATATAGGCTATATATATTTTTTAATTTTTGAGATAAAATGTGGTAAATTTTAAAAGTTTAAGAACACAGGTTTGATAAAATTATACACCAAATTTTTATTTTTATTGATTAAGTTTATTTGTTGAGACATTCTACTAAAGTTAAGAACCTTTAACGGCTAAATGATTTCGTTTCGCTGATTGGATGAAAGCAACAATCGAGTACTAGCAGACGTGATCGCTCTGGGTGTTAATTTCACTGTGATTGGTTAATTTTCTCACAATATAATTAACATGTTTACAATTACAACTATAGTGAAGATCTAGTGAGTTTCTTTCCCAAACTCCGTCTCGTTGAGTTGGTTTCCATGTGTATCACGATTCGGTGCAGTGATCCAGGTTCTTTGGAAAACACACCTTCACACTCAAATTGATAATATTTACAGTTTATTTACAGATTCTATATGCAGAAAGTACAAGTTCGAAAACATAATACAGTATATATACAGGATAACAAAGCGTGGTGACCCACGTACTAGATTGGTTTCCGGGAACTATGAAACTTTGGAGAGGCCTCAGTCAGTTTATGGAGTTGGCTCAACTGCACGGTTAGTCCAGTCTCCGCACTAACCCGTCCCTGAGATGTTTACCAGAAGAGAACACTCTCTCTATGCTCCCAAGTGTTTGAAACTACCGTGTACCAGTCTCTTGCCCTTCTCTCCCTCCTCTCCCGTTCGCCCCGCAATTTAAGGGTTTTTTGGACGGGGACTTCCGACCAATCATAAATCTTTCTTTCTTGAACAAGATTTGACCTAGATCCGCTCTTATCCGACAAGAGTCAAGCTTACAGTAACGTCTGCCGCTTGTTTATATTTAGTTGTTTATCATATAGCAAATGGTCTATCATCTGATCACAGGTGGATCTAATTGACAAAGTCCCGCTTCTTTTGTTCCCTCTCTGCTAAAAGGTCAATACTTTACAACTATAATTTAATTTCTTTTGTCAGTCATTATGTTATACTTTGACTTCAGTTTAATTAATATTTAGGTTACTTAGTTTTACTTCTTTTACATTTTTGTAATGTGGAAGTGTAAAATCACATTAAATTAACATAGATTACACTGACATTTCGTTGTTTTCTTCATTCACCAATCAGAATAAGAAACACATTTCATAAATATTCTAACTTTTATTAAAATATCTTAATACAGTAAAAATAAATTTTTTAGCATTTTAAAAGAATAATGTTGAATTTTCTTCATAATTTATACAAATTTTGAATTAAATTAATAAAATTACTGTTAGCTTACTTCATTAATCATAGTCGATACTTGACTACGCGGTGATGATTTTCTAACATTAAATTCAGTTAAGTTAAACTAACTAATAAATGAAAGTATTAAAATGGTATGTTGGTCACAAAATGACATTTTCTTCTAGAATTCTAATGGGATTTATCATCATTAATTTAAACAACGAAATCCTTAGGTAATTTCTTTTCTTCCGCCAACTTTGCTTGATTGATGAGTATTATAGTTGAAACCGAGATATGCAAAACATCTTAAGTTAATGACTTTCTTTGTCCATGATTTAAACGCAATTGGAACATTTCTTTAAAAATACTACATTTACAATTTTATTATTTTCTTTTTTTTTAATTTCTAAAAAAAATTGTAAACCATTAAAACGTTGTATAAAGATTAAATGATGAGTAAGAGCAGAGAGAGCAAGAGAGAGAGAGAGAGAGAGGAGGGAGATGATAATAATTTGTATTTACTAATATTCTAGTTGAATTTTAAAGAAAGAAACGCTTGTAGTTATAGAATAAGAAGTGTAGTATCGGATATTTTAGAAAGACTAATGATAACTCTTTTTGAATATTGCAGTTTAGGAACGACAATGATTAACGGAGAATGTAAGAAATCCTCGATATTGCAAACGTTCTATAGAAGTTGGCAGTTTGCCTTGCTCTGTGGCTTTCTCTATCTCTCAGTTGAGTAATTTAATGACTTCTTCCGAGCGAAATGGCCGTTGTTTCCCAGTTTAAAAACTGTGCTTCCTACTGTGACACAGAATCCTAGTTGGTGAACCATAAGTTGCCGACGGCTGATTCATGTCTCTGGTAATTTTCCTTGTTTGTTTCTACTTTCTTATATAAATCCATTAAGAACCACTCAATAAAGGTAATTTAAAGGTATTTTTGAGTCTTTATTCTTGTTTATTTTATTAACGATTACACAAACGTTACTATTTACTTTTTGGAATTTTTCTTTAAATTTTTTAAGATTCCGATCGATTACAATTGTAGCAGTTTTATTTACAGATGCTATAAAATATACATTAATATTTTTTTTTATATTAAAAAAAATATAGGCTATATATATATTTTAATTTTTGAGATAAAATGTGGTAAATTTTAAAAGTTTAAGAATACAGGTTTAATAAAATTATACACCAAATTTTTATCTTTATTGATTAAGTTTATTTGTTGAGACATTCTACTAAAGTTAAGAACCTTTAACAGCTAAATGATTTCGTTTCGCTGATTGGATGAAAGCAACAATCGGATCGTGATCGCTCTGGGTGTTAATTTCACTGTGATTGGTTAATTTTCTCACAATATAATTAACATGTTTACAATTACAACTATAGTGAAGATCTAGTGAGTTTCTTTCCCAAACTCCGTCTCGTTGAGTTGGTTTCCGTGTGTATCACGATTCGATGCAGTGATCCAGGTTCTTTGGAAAACACACCTTCACACTCAAATTGATAATATTTACAGTTTATTTACAGATTCTATATGCAGAAAGTACAAGTTCGAAAACATAATACAGTATATATACAGGATAACAAAGCGTGGTGACCCACGTACTAGATTGGTTTCCGGGAACTATGAAACTTTGGAGAGGCCTCAGTCAGTTTATGGAGTTGGCTCAACTGCACGGTTAGTCCAGTCTCCGCACTAACCCGTCCCTGAGATGTTTACCAGAAGAGAACACTCTCTCTATGCTCCCAAGTGTTTGAAACTACCGTGTACCAGTCTCTTGCCCTTCTCTCCCTCCTCTCCCGTTCGCCCCGCAATTTAAGGGTTTTTTGGACGGGGACTTCCGACCAATCATAAATCTTTCTTTCTTGAACAAGATTTGACCTAGATCCGCTCTTATCCGACAAGAGTCAAGCTTACAGTAACGTCTGCCGCTTGTTTATATTTAGTTGTTTATCATATAGCAAATGGTCTATCATCTGATCACAGGTGGATCTAATTGACAAAGTCCCGCTTCTTTTGTTCCCTCTCTGCTAAAAGGTCAATACTTTACAACTATAATTTAATTTCTTTTGTCAGTCATTATGTTATACTTTGACTTCAGTTTAATTAATATTTAGGTTACTTAGTTTTACTTCTTTTACATTTTTGTAATGTGGAAGTGTAAAATCACATTAAATTAACATAGATTACACTGACATTTCGTTGTTTTCTTCATTCACCAATCAGAATAAGAAACACATTTCATAAATATTCTAACTTTTATTAAAATATCTTAATACAGTAAAAATAAATTTTTTAGCATTTTAAAAGAATAATGTTGAATTTTCTTCATAATTTATACAAATTTTGAATTAAATTAATAAAATTACTGTTAGCTTACTTCATTTTAAACAAATTTATTTATAAATTTTACATTTTTAAACACTTTATTTACGTTTAATGCAAATTTTGACGTCGTTGGATATGTATAAACGTTTTACTTACTTAAAAATAAATGATAAAAATTATCAAATTAAATCTTATAAGCAATAAATAATAATGTTATACAGTTTTATATATGATGTATAGTCATTAATAAACAAATGTTTTTCTAATTTAATATTCACAAAACGCATAAAATCTTGGTTATTTCGTATACGTTAGTAAGATTCGAATATAGTTTGAAACTATATTAAAATTTAATTATATATATATTAGAAATGTCTGACTGCATCATAAATTATAACAACAACCGTCTGAATCAGTGTAAAATATTAAAAGAATGTTTTAAATTAATTATTAAATTCAAAATTTCATGTTAATACTCTCATTTAACACGAATTTTACATTAATTTTTTAATAAAATTTATATTATTTTTTCTGTTTAAAATATATACAGTACATATATATCTTGTATTATTTTATACGAATTGATTTCTTTTAAAGAATAATTTAAAAATTAAAGTAATTTTCTTTTCATTATAAATCATTCAGATGAAAGCAAACATTTTAATGTATAAGATTTTAAAACAATAAATATTTACAGTTTAAAATTATAAAGAATATAAACTTATTCCTACTTATACTTTAATTTGAGCTTTAAAAAATATTATAATAAGTAATTGATGATTACTAAAATAAAAAGTTTTTTTAAATGAAATTCTTTTATTATTTATAAAGATGACTTAGATTAATGTTTGATATATCTAGAAAGAAGTAAATAATATCAAAATAAACAAAATATTTATCTTCCTCCATGGTTTGTAATAATTGCATGAAACCAGATTCCTTTTATTGGTTATTGCTCGAGGCCATTAGAATGAATTCCTTAATAGAAAAAGGGGGATCCAAAACTACTTTTTTTTTTTGCTTCTTCTATCCCACTTGTAATTTGTTCAGGGTTTGATTGTGTTCTGTGTGCACAACACCCGTGATTGGACGAAAACCTTGTTTGTTTAACAGACTATTTCCTTTCTGAATTTGCCAGTTATTATCGAAATGTTACTAATGTTTGCTATTTCTAAATCAATAAATTGTTCTTGCAAAATTTATAGTTTAAGAATACAGGTTTAATAAAATTATACACCAAATTTTTATCTTTATTGATTAAGTTTATTTGTTGAGACATTCTACTAAAGTTAAGAACCTTTAACAGCTAAATGATTTCGTTTCGCTGATTGGATGAAAGCAACAATCGGATCGTGATCGCTCTGGGTGTTAATTTCACTGTGATTGGTTAATTTTCTCACAATATAATTAACATGTTTACAATTACAACTATAGTGAAGATCTAGTGAGTTTCTTTCCCAAACTCCGTCTCGTTGAGTTGGTTTCCGTGTGTATCACGATTCGATGCAGTGATCCAGGTTCTTTGGAAAACACACCTTCACACTCAAATTGATAATATTTACAGTTTATTTACAGATTCTATATGCAGAAAGTACAAGTTCGAAAACATAATACAGTATATATACAGGATAACAAAGCGTGGTGACCCACGTACTAGATTGGTTTCCGGGAACTATGAAACTTTGGAGAGGCCTCAGTCAGTTTATGGAGTTGGCTCAACTGCACGGTTAGTCCAGTCTCCGCACTAACCCGTCCCTGAGATGTTTACCAGAAGAGAACACTCTCTCTATGCTCCCAAGTGTTTGAAACTACCGTGTACCAGTCTCTTGCCCTTCTCTCCCTCCTCTCCCGTTCGCCCCGCAATTTAAGGGTTTTTTGGACGGGGACTTCCGACCAATCATAAATCTTTCTTTCTTGAACAAGATTTGACCTAGATCCGCTCTTATCCGACAAGAGTCAAGCTTACAGTAACGTCTGCCGCTTGTTTATATTTAGTTGTTTATCATATAGCAAATGGTCTATCATCTGATCACAGGTGGATCTAATTGACAAAGTCCCGCTTCTTTTGTTCCCTCTCTGCTAAAAGGTCAATACTTTACAACTATAATTTAATTTCTTTTGTCAGTCATTATGTTATACTTTGACTTCAGTTTAATTAATATTTAGGTTACTTAGTTTTACTTCTTTTACATTTTTGNAATAAGGTATATATTATAATACAATATTAATATTTATTTATATTTCATAAATTATATAGGTATATTTTATTTCTTACGTATTTTTTTTAATTGTAATTTATTCTTATAATTGTATTGTTAAATAGGTTGGTGCTTTTTCGCACTGCCTTATATTTATACAATAAAATAAATAAAAATTATATATCACAATTTCATCTGAAAATGTAAGATGCTCGGGATGATAATCGAATTCCCACCTTTAAAAACTGTATTTAATTCATTAATAATAAGGTATTTTCTTTATATTCTGATGAGTTTTTAATTTATTTAGAACCTAGCGCATAGTGTAGTTCCTTAGATCAAAGTACTGTACATATGCAAGAGAATAGTGTATTATTCATGGAGCATTAGTGCACTATTCTCTTTTATATCCTAATTCACACTGAAGCATAGTATATAGTACCAGGCTCTATTTTTATGTAACTGCATGTATATCTATATAAAACTCAGTACATTATTATTAGGAAGTAGAGCATACTCAAGGGTCTAGGCTGATGAAAGGAAAAGAATGAGGGGATGAGAAAGAGGATAAGATAGAGAAGAGAAGGTCCCAGTAGAGTACTGAGAGATAGGATGAACGAGAAAGTATAATAGTAAATACGATAAAATATAGTGAATATCATTAAAAATAAGCATTATTCTATTTATTATATTGTTAATTGTTTCTTTATTTTATTTTGAAACAATATATAACTATATATATACAGTACTTTAACTGCATTTTAAATTTACTTTACTATACAAAATAATTATTGATGTATCAGATACGTTATAGTATACTTTAAAGAATTTTAAAATAGGAATAAAATTACACGAATATATATTTATAACATTATAATGAAATTTCATTATACGTACGAAAAATAAAGGTAACTTTTCTTTAAAAAAAATGAAAACTACTTAACATTAAAATCCCGTTTTCTTTGGAGGAAAAAACAAAGAAAAAAAAATAGAAAACAGTCAAAAGTTCTCCTCGCTTCTGTAAAAACATAAATGACCTTTAATTATATAATTATAAGAGAAGAAAACACAATGACGATCAAAGATCAAATTTCTTCCTTGTCGACAACAGATTGTTGGAAGAATGTTTTTCCACAGTAAGTCATCAACAGAATCACATCACTCTGAATCAAGTCAGCTGCAGAAGACAAACGAAAATTTTCTTTTGTTAATTCTTACATAGACAATAGCAATGAGACTGAAGTGAAGCAGAGACTTTCCCATTAGGATAATGAAACTATTTTTTTTTTTTTTTTGTTACGTCTTTTTCCTCATCTCTCCTCGTTTTGTTTCGTAAAAGCACGAATAACTAAACTTAAAAAAGGGGATAGCCTCTATAAGACACACACACACACACTACTAGCGTAACATTGTTATGTAGATGAGATTTTCAGAACTTGTGGTCACTCTTAGAAGACGTTTGAGTAAAGGAGACAAGTGTGCAATCGAAAACGTTACGGTTTGTTGCCTGGCAACTGAAAACTCGTTACCCATCACCTCCAGCCTCGTAACATCTGACAAAATTGACAATTAATGACACCTAACGATGCGTGAAAGGCAAACCAGATGTATTTGACACTAACGAGCGACCATCGACCTTCAAGACGAAATATCAAGAAACTAAGATGAAGATTGAAGGGGGAAAAAATCAAAACATAATAATATTAATAGTAACATTATATGATGATGCGCTTGATAATGATGATGGTAATGATGATGTTTTTCTTCATCTTTATCCTTAGTGAAAGCCAGATAATTACCTGAGGCGTACATTTCTGTAATTAGTGTGATAGTGATGTAAGTCCCACAGGTGTCATATCTGTTACCTCTAGCTATTGATTTCCTTGTTCTATTATGGTTACGATAGCTAAATCAAGGATTTGTAACCGGTTGAAAACGTTACATCATAAACCTTTTGGCAATCTTGATTAATGTAATTTGATATCATTTTACAATAATCAAGAAGGGAATTAACTAAAAATTGCTAAAACTAAATCAAAGTTTCCTTAATAAAAGTTGATTGATGGTTATTTGATTTAATTGAAATTCTAAAATTTTTAATATTATATATCTATACATATTTATTTATTTATTTTAATA
>NW_019385595.1:196166-206227 GCF_000671375.1 Centruroides sculpturatus
TATAAATATATAAAATTAAAATATACATATTTCAATTTTTATAAGTTCATATTTTGCATGAATTTATGCGAATTCTCCTCATCTTTATGCTGTATAAATATTTTAGAATGCAGCTGAACCGTAATATATTTTGATTTGCATTTATTACTTACATTAAAATAATAAAACAAAATTTAAAAAAAAAAGATTAATGATGTTTTCTGATACGGAAAATATAATATGTCTTAAACTGTTTATTTTAAAAGTACAGAAATAAAAAAAAAATTTATTTTCATAAGTTAAAGTAAACCTATTAATAATCCATTCAAAATTTCCTCTCTTTCTGTTTGCTAATTAATTTAAAAAACTATTTGTTAATCTGTATAATTAATATTAATAATTTCTGAAAAAATTAATTAAGTTTTTTTTTTAAATATAGAAACATTTTTCCCCCTCTACGTTTTATCAACGGATTGATTACGCATCATCAGCATCCTCATCACTTCTCTGACAAGACGTAAAGTCAAAAATAACAAGAATTATTCCGAAAAAATGTGACAAATACGTGAAAAATTAATAATAAAATAAGCTTATATTGTTAGTTTACAGTCGAGAGGATTTAAAAATAATAATAAAAAAATTTTTTTAAATAACCTGAGTTGCGTTTTGTGAAAGATTCTCTTGTCTTATTGTTGTTAGTGAATGGGGGTTTTTTTCGCAATTCGAGATGCGACAAGCAGACTAACTACACTCTATAAGAGCACGGATAGAGATAACGAGAATGAGGATTAGATGGTCAGAAGAACGTTCTACTTTGCTGCACAGTCTGTAACTGACAGCCTTTAAGAGATAAGCATTGCCATTTTCTTCTTTAGTCTTCCGCCATGCTTTGTAAATGTTCTTGAGGATTTCGTAGGAAGTAACGTTATGCTCTTGTCAATACAGGAAGATTTTGTTTTGTATAAAAAAAAATATATAGGAAGGAAATGACAAATGTCTGTATATTTTACGAGTGTTTACTCCCTGTTGTTATCTCTGCTGCAACTGTCATGTTTACTTTACATTCTAAATGCTTTAGGCGTTAAGACCACTTTATTGTATTAAATTTACAGAATTTTTTAATTATTATAGTCCTATATAAGTTTTATATATTATAATAATATAACTTTATCTTTACTAATTCATTACACTTAAGATTTCTTTGTTTTTGTACATCATACAAACTAATTTATTACATGTCTGAAAGCAGGCAAATAGACAGTTCATTAAGAGATTAACTCATATCCATTCTCTTTATTATAAGCTTATTTTATTAAGCTTTTTTTGAACAAAACGCATTAATAAGGAATTATTTAATTATAAAATAAGTTAAAAAATTCAAAACTCTAACTAAATCTTTAAATATTCTTGATAATCGAATGATTTATATCTAAATATACGTTTTCCCAAGGATACAATTAACTGCGTGAATATGGACAAATTAGTAAGTTGTTTTGGCACTACACATTAATTATATTAATAATTAACCAGTTATATACCTTATAAGCTATAATAATATAAAATTATAAATATATAATATTATATTACAGCCCTGTAGGCTATATAATTGACTAATATTTAAATTAATATTTAAAGCCTGTACAACTTCCCTTACATTTCTTTAATATACACACAAGCTGCCCAAAATACAGTTAACCGTGTTTGTTTAACCGTTTCAGGTTACACCTATGAATATGAATGTTAAAATAAGTTTAAAATAACGTGGAAATGAATTGTTAATATCTTTACAATGGTAAAATGACTTTTGGGCCACCCTTTACGTGTATAAATTGTGAAATATAAATAGATTTAAGGCTTTAAAAATGACTTAATAAAGTAAATTTGTATTCTTATAGCAGTTTTTTATATATATATATATTTTTTGGTGCTGTTATGGTGTAAGCATCACAAGAAAATACTAATAATGTAANCGTAGTCCGTAAACTTGATACGTATCAGGCTGTGATTGGAAGGACTCGTAAGAAATCGGATTCCTAAAGAATGGAACGTATCTACTGTCTTATAGGGGGGTCGACTGTATATATATATATACATGACTGACTTTGGTGGTTTATAAAAGACTTATACTGGCAAATGAATGTGGTGGGTATATAAAGAATTTTTCACAACTTCTAATGAAGCCCTCACATCCCTTTAAGTATGGCATAAAGACAAAATAAAACAGCATTTAGCTTACTATGCACATATGCTATTGCTTCTCTAGCTTTTTAATTAGTTGTTTTTTATAATTACCAAATTATTAAAACTAAAAATAAAATTTAGTTGTATAATTTCGTCAGATGGTAATTTTTTGTAAATAAATTGAAGACACAGTCTGTCCAAAAATTCTTTGGTAACCACCATTTATTAACTTCATGTGTTCCAGAATCTTTCATGACCGGACCTTCCTTTTAGGCTACTTTGCTGTCAAAGTTTCCTTGAAGTTGACAATCTCTGCCATACACGTCAACACATCATTCAATGTTACTTGAAAATAATAGTTCTTGCTGTAATATAGGAACAATACTCTCAAAGTTTACATTCCAAAGAACATATTTAGCACATTGCTCCATGATCAGATTAAATTAAATTAAATGAGTAAACAGTGATAAGTTGTAACAAACTCAATTATTTTTTATTACTGTAATAAAAAATAATTGAGTTTCCTCAACTAACAGTCTTGATTATATTCATTTAATTATGGTGTAAAGTTCTGAGTTGGACGTTCACTAATTAAATTTGCTTAATAAAATGTTTGTAATGTAACTAATAATCAGAATATTGTAAAACTGCACAATTATAGGACTAAAATTGATGTAAGAAAATACAATTATATTATTCTAAAACAATTTTATTAGTATTACATAATCTATTTATGAGAGTAAGCTAAAGAAAAAATTGTTATGTATCTAGAACATTATAATAGTTTTGATATTCATGTCAGAAAGTGTTAAAATTTGTTGAAATCAATTCACATTAATTGAAGATATCAAACACAAATATGACAAAAGTAAGAAATTTATAACAAAAACACAGAAATTATTCCCCATATAATAGAGGCAAATATATTAAGAGCTTAAAAAGTTCTGTCAAAAGAATGATTATTTTCTCAGAATAATTTTTTACAGTGCTTTACAATTATTATTATTATTTTCTTTCTATAATTAACGTTATAGCTTTCTTCTACATATTTTAAAATTAGTTCTAGAGTCTTCTCCTTCCTATTTTGAGATGTCATCTGCAGTTTATTGTTTATATTTTGTGTTGAAATTGAAAGATGGTTAAGTAAAAAAATGCTAATTCTTGAATAAGATTATAATGTCTTTATCTGAAACTTTAATTATTCACATAGAAGCTTGATTAAACTACAGACCATCAATTTATAAGACTAAGAAAATATAAAACTCTCCTAGATGACAATAAGTAATCATATCTATGTAATCCAAAAAATCACATGTAATTAAATTTAAAAGAATAATCTTTTAAGCTTCAAAAATGTAAGTTAATTTGAAAACACTAATTATCTCTCAAACAAGACTAAAAACAATGCTTTTAAAATTTCAGAAAATAAGCAATGTTTCAAAGATATTTTATTAAATTTACTTTTTTTTTTTATTAATGCACACTTTTAATCTTTCCATTCATGAAAACTTCATCATTAAACTTTTAAAAAAAATATTTTTTAATATATTACTATTTCACTTTGATATTCAAAAAAGTGCAATTTTTCAAACATATTATATAAAATAAAAAATCTTGTTTTTTATATCTTATAATAAACTCACCTGTCAAGTTTGCTCCGATGTCAATAAATTTTCTTCTAACAGCTGCAAGGGCCATAGTTAATTCTTATAATATCAATCACACAAAATTACTGGATAAATTGAAATTTGAAACAGCACCTACAATAGAATTTCATACAATACAATTACAATTTTAATTATTATTGAATTTTATTTTTACAGTATATCTTATGGTAATCAGTTTACTATACAAGCTTAAAATGTTTTGGAATGTTTACTGTACTAACTTGTAAGAGTAAAATATTTATTCATTTTTAAATGTTAGAAACTGAATTTGTGAATTTTTTTAAACACTTCAAATAAATTTAACATTTAACATACTAACCAGTTAATAATCAGTATTCCTAATTATGCAAGTTACTTCTTTTTCTATGATATAAAAGTAAATAAATGTTCCATTTTAAATATAATTCATGATTACAGAATAAACACTAAATTAGAATGAAATTGTCTTTACAATTCATGCTTCGAGATTGTGTGATGTAATTTGTAGAAATTTATATTTTTTCGTGAAAGAATTACGAAAGAAGATATATTAACTGTCTTCGTGATATACAGTCGAACCTCCTATAAAGACCACCCGTACAACCTCTAAACAGCGGCCATTTTTAAGGAGGAATTCTTAACAAAATAACCTCCAAACAGTGACCATTTTTTATGTTTTTCTAGATGGTCTTATTAAGAGGTTTAACCGTAATTTTTGAAGAAAACAGAAGAATTTTTAATATAAATGTGTAATTTTTACTACTTTTCTCGCACTTCTTCTAAAGTTTTCTAACCAAAAACCACTAAAATGTTTTAAACTATTGATAAAAATCATATAAAATATAGATAAGAACCTTTATATAATATATTAAAATCTAATATTATTTCAAACTTTTTAGTTTCTTTTATGGTTAAGTATGAAAATATAAAATATTTAAACTTTTTTTCTCTTCCATATTTAACATTCTTTACTTTATACAATGCAAAGTATTATTCATCCTATAATAAAAGATAAAATATCCCCTGAGAAATGAAGATAAGTAGAAAAATATTATATTTATATATTTTCATTTTTATATTTTATAATAAAAATATTTAAGAAAAAAAAAAGTTTTAAGAAAGAGCAATTCATAATAAAAACCAAGAGAATTTTAAATAAATTTTCAAGCAATGATTTACATTAAAATTATTTTTATATGTATAAAACTATATTGTTTAATAGAATATTTTATGATATAAATATTAATAAATCAATTTTTAAAAATTCTTAAATGAAAATATTATAATATAATTACAAAAATCCTGTTAAAAAATTATTCTCATGGAGTTTTAATTTATTAAATAAGTTATAAATAAATTAAATATATTTTTTTAAATTTTCATGTTAATTAAATTCTTCAAAATTNTTATTTACATATATTATCATTAACAAAATAAAGTTATTATCAATAATAGTATTTTTGATATTTACTGATACAAATTTATTGTTTTCTTTCTTTTAAATTTAGATTTATTGTACGATATTGATTAAGATTGGTAGTTATTGATATATAAAGATATTTATTGATAGAGATTTGTCATTGTTAGGTTATAATTTTGAGTTTATTGTTGATATTGATTAAGATTTGTTATTGCTTAGTTGCAAGACTCAAGAGAATTTAAAGATTTTCTTATAACTGTGGACATCTAAACAATTGTATACGTTCTACTAAAAATCAAAGAAAATAAGTAGAAAATTGTAATTTAATATTTTATAATAAACAGTAATCATCACTTTCTTAATTAATGAATTCTACATTATGATATTCACGCATTAAACAAATGACTTTTTAAAATTAATATTTGTTTATAAATAGTATAATTTATTCAATTAAATATTAAAAAATTAAATACTTTAATAACAATTATTTATAAAATAATTAAATTATCGTAAATTTAACAATTTTCACGTAGAAATATTTTTAAATCTAGTTTCTATCATTAAATAAAAGTACAGAATTGCTATAAATTCTAGAAGAAAATAATGTAATATTTTCTTTATCTTTTACTTCTGAAGCAGGTGTAGATTTTTGTTGTCATTCTTCTTATCTTTGTGGTCAGCTCCTACGTGATGATCATATATTATTCTATAGAAAGTTAACTTTTAACACCATAAAAAATTAAGAAAACGTTTGAAAAATTCTCAATACAACTAGCCAATTTATTCAATATATTTTTTAAATAATAATTCTCCGTTATCTCAATTATTAATTTAATAATATAAAAATCATAAGAGTGAACCGAATCACAATAAAAAAATGCTATTCAGTAGGTATGTTATATAGAAAAATAACACAAGTGTAATGGGAACTCCTGCCATGCGTTATATATATTTTTTTCTTCCTTTGTTCTAGATAAGGAAAAATGATTCTCTGTAGATTATTGTGACACTCAAGCATTAATTTGGTCACGAAACGGAAGTTTATCCTTATATGTCACGTCATTACATAACCAAACGGAAGTTAGAAACTCTTTTATTTTACTTAAAACAAACTCACTACACAAAGTTTGTCAGGTATACTCACTTTATGTATTCAATTTTCTTCTATTCTTCAACGCATCAATGATCTTAAAAACTAATTATTTAAAGCTAAAATATTCATATTTAAAGTTATTTATCTACTTTATATTATTCTTTCAATTATGTTTTAATTAAAAAAAATTAAAAAAAATAAAGAATAATTAAGGAAATAAACGTGATTATCGTGAATTTTCTGAAACAAATTTAAGGATGATGATCCTTGTCACGGATGTTGGAAAAATAATTATTTACTGCTTATTATATAAATATATAGTATTAAGCTGTTTATTGGGATAAAATTGGAAAAAATTAAATTCTGTTTGTCTGTCTTTCCTTTCTGATTATCCAGGATGATGTTATATAGGTGAAAGTACAGACCTGACTTGGAAAGCGTAGGATGAACGGCATGGTTCTGTTGTTATTAGGTAAAGTATGATGTACAGGGGCAAGACACTACTAAAATCGAGAGCATATGATTAAAAATTACAGCCGTAATTTTTGCTCGTCTATTGTAAATTGATTTCGATAATCCAGACGTAAACAAAGAGAAAAAATATGGATAATTGAAAAAAAATAAAGATGATTTTTATGAATTTCTGATGCGCTCTTAAGAATTTGATATTATTTAATTGACTAAAAAATAATTATAATATAAATGTTTAAAGCTTATTTGCTACTGTAGATTAATCTTAAGAGAAGAATAAAGAGGGAAAAAAGTAAGGATAATTTTAAAAAATTGTCATTATCAAGAATTTTACTGGTACATTTTTAAGAATTTAAGAATCTCAAGCGATCAGAGAATGCTTATTTACTGATTAAATATAAATATTCAAAGCTGCTATAGATTAAGCTAGCAGTAAATGAAAAGAGAAAATAAGGACAATAAAAGAAATTAAGGTGATTATAATGAATTTTACTGATGCGCTCTTAAGAATATATGGATTATCTACAAAATCTTAATATATTTACCTTAAAAAATTTAATAAAAATAAGTTTTCTTAACATGTATACATTACTAAAAATAAATTTTCAATGAAGAAAGTTTGTTGAAATTTTGTTATTTACAAAAAAAGAAAAAAATTTAAGAACGTTAAATTGCATAAAGACATAATCGAATTTCAATGGATTATCCACTCTGATGATATTTTTCCTAAGGTTAATCGAGATTTTTTTTCCAATGAAGATGCGATAAACTTTACTAAAAGTATAAATAAAATTAAATTTTACTTGCCACTGATATATTTAGGTATATTTATCTTGTAGAGAATGAACCCAATTAATTAAAGAGTTCAGTAAAATATTATATTTTTAATCCTTTAAACAGGATCATTGACAAGATTTATCATTTAGTAGTAGTATTATTTCTCGAATCTTTTAATAATAATAAATTATGAAGTAACAAAGAATTTATGTTAAAAATACAGATTGTTTTTTGCTTACAGATAGATATGCAAATAGACGTTGCAAAAATTATATTTTTATTATTAAAATTGCTTATTTACATATATTATCATTAACAAAATAAAGTTATTATCAATAATAGTATTTTTGATATTTACTGATACAAATTTATTGTTTTCTTTCTTTTAAATTTAGATTTATTGTACGATATTGATTAAGATTGGTAGTTATTGATATATAAAGATATTTATTGATAGAGATTTGTCATTGTTAGGTTATAATTTTGAGTTTATTGTTGATATTGATTAAGATTTGTTATTGCTTAGTTGCAAGACTCAAGAGAATTTAAAGATTTTCTTATAACTGTGGACATCTAAACAATTGTATACGTTCTACTAAAAATCAAAGAAAATAAGTAGAAAATTGTAATTTAATATTTTATAATAAACAGTAATCATCACTTTCTTAATTAATGAATTCTACATTATGATATTCACGCATTAAACAAATGACTTTTTAAAATTAATATTTGTTTATAAATAGTATAATTTATTCAATTAAATATTAAAAAATTAAATACTTTAATAACAATTATTTATAAAATAATTAAATTATCGTAAATTTAACAATTTTCACGTAGAAATATTTTTAAATCTAGTTTCTATCATTAAATAAAAGTACAGAATTGCTATAAATTCTAGAAGAAAATAATGTAATATTTTCTTTATCTTTTACTTCTGAAGCAGGTGTAGATTTTTGTTGTCATTCTTCTTATCTTTGTGGTCAGCTCCTACGTGATGATCATATATTATTCTATAGAAAGTTAACTTTTAACACCATAAAAAATTAAGAAAACGTTTGAAAAATTCTCAATACAACTAGCCAATTTATTCAATATATTTTTTAAATAATAATTCTCCGTTATCTCAATTATTAATTTAATAATATAAAAATCATAAGAGTGAACCGAATCACAATAAAAAAATGCTATTCAGTAGGTATGTTATATAGAAAAATAACACAAGTGTAATGGGAACTCCTGCCATGCGTTATATATATTTTTTTCTTCCTTTGTTCTAGATAAGGAAAAATGATTCTCTGTAGATTATTGTGATAAATCGGATTTATAGAGAAAAATCTGCTGAAGAATGGCATTTATTTCGTAAAATAAATAATATTTAACTTATATTTCTTCTTTAATTTATAGAGTAAACTGTAATTAATTATATATAGATGAGTTGAAAGTAGATAAAATGAAATCTTCTAAAAGCATTGTATATAAATATATAATGTAAAATTGTCATAAATATGCTTAAACTTATACAGAATCACAATGAAATTGTGAAGAATTTCTTGTTCTAAATAGTGTGATTTTTCTAAAGATTCTCTCTTTATTCCCTTTCAAAATGATAGGAAAGTTTCTTGATATATTTCTGTCAGTTTAAAGGTAAAGATTGTAAAATTCCTCAAGTATAAATACTTTTGCTTGTATAAAATAATATATTTGATATTGGTTTATCAAATAAACAGGTTAAATGTGTAAATATACTGTATATAGAATGATGAGTGAAGAACTAAAATATTATTTATTTATCTTCATATTTACTGAATTTTTTATAAAATAAAGTATATAAAAAATATTGTATATACAGTCGACCTCCCTATAACACGGTAGATACGTTCCGGTTTTTATGAATCCATTTTCTACGAGTCCAGCCAATCACAGCCCGGCACGTATGCAGTTTACAGACTATGTCTGTTTGAAAGGTTTCTTCCATAAAATTAATCGATTCTAGACTAATTCGACTCAACATTTCCAAAATACGTATAATTTTTTGGGAATAATCCATATAAACTATGCTATAAACAAAAAATTGTAGGATTACTTACCGAGCGTGCAACGTTCGACTACGCCATTGCTTAAGCTTGTTTTCGTCGTGGAGCTTGTCGTCGAATGGCGCTCGCGTGCTTCCTGATAAATTATCTTTTTTGCGAAAAATTCGCTGAAGTTTGGAGACATCATTAATATAAATATAATTTTTATAGATGTTAAATAATTAATGGTTTTTAGTAGGTCGAGTGCTCGTTTAAACTCAACGTTTTGTACAATATCCGCTATTGGTCTAGATTCGACCAATCCTGTCGCAACACGAGTCGGTGATGACGTTTTACCGAATTATAGGAGTTTTTGTAGCAAGTTTGTACGAATACTGTCTCAATTTTTTCGCCGTGATATAGGAATCCGAACTATAGGAACCCGTGTTATAGGGGATGTCGATTGTACATGCATTTTT
>NW_019385596.1:0-3336 GCF_000671375.1 Centruroides sculpturatus
ATTTAGGAGCATGTAATGAAAAAGTGCTGATCAATTTAGAAGTGTACTTAAAATCCAATTTTAAAAATTTCCAAATTTATGAGGTATTTTAAGTATTAGATACATTTATATATTACATATTTTTATATGAGGAAAAATATTTTGTTTAGGTATATTTGTATGTTGTGTAGTTGAACTCGTCACGATTCTGCAGGAACTCATACACGTTGTGATGCATTAGAAGGAAGTACCCGCAGCTCCGTCCAATTTCTTCGAATACTAAGAATTCTTTCGAATTCCTCTGCCAACCATAAATAGCAAGGTAATGAAAATCGCGGTCGAATGCTACTACCGTAATAATACACACAAGACTACAACAAACATCTCATTCAGACCTGCACTTCCATACAAAGAAGAAGCATTTTTATTTATCTATTATTATTATTTTTTAATATACACGAAGCTAGACAAATTCAAAATGATATTAAGCAGTAAAATTTATTAAATATTTTTATTTTAATATATATATTTTTAAAAAATTTTTTGCTTTACTTTTTCCATTCACCGATGTCTTTTGTTGAATCATCCTTCATTATTTTAGGATTTTCCTTTTACCTATCTGTAATCCTTTTTTATGTTACATAAATCGCTATAAAACAAAAGAATATAGTAACAGAAGTATAAAAAATTCACTTTGTGGTAAACAAACCGGAATATTTATAAGTGCATTAAGTTTAAAGTTACATAAAATGTTACAAATTCCATGTAAACTTTTTTTTCTTATAGGTAACTCATATTTTCTCACGCTTAAATGTAGCTACCCTAGTTACATTTAAAAACAATTATTTAACGAATAAAAATTATAATACTTTAAACGATTTAATTTCATTTATTTAATATGAAAATCACATAAAATATTTAAAAATTGTTACAATATATCTTTTAATTGGATCCGAGTGAGCAGAACTGTCAACTAAGCGAGGCAACGACAATGAAAAAAGAAAAAGTAATAAATCTTGATTTTATTTAATTCGTCTACAGCAACAAAAAAAAAAAACAGGCATGCTAGCATGTTAGCCATTCAATAAATCTGGATTTCTTTAATTAAACAGCAAAAACTTATACCGAAAGTCATTAATTTTTCGTTTTTCTATCCTCTCTTTAACGTTGCGTGTTTAAAATGTAGATCCGGAAACGGTGAGTATTATAATCGAGTTAATATTAATTTCACAATATAATAAACAGCAATCACTGTAAAATTTTAAATTTAATAATAATTTAAATTATTATATCATAATTAGGTTTTGTACTACGCTATTTATACTAATTTAATACATAAAGATAACGCACGTAAAGGCATAAATTTTTAATGAAAAGACGTAGAAAAAAAATTCTTTTTATCTATTTTATAAATATACAAGATGAGTTTTTTCCAGTTTATTTAACTCTAATATTTTTTTTTCTTTTCCTTCTTTCGAAACTGAAACCAACAAATTGAAAAGCTTAATATATCATATAATGTAATATATCATGTTTTAACCTTTCTTATTTGGTCAAACCGATACATTGACATTTTTCTTTCAAGTAAACATATCATCAATTGTCGATGACAATAGATGATGATAACTTCTGACATCTCAAGCAACAACAGTCAAACAACTTTCCAATCTAGTTACCACATGAAAATTGGAAGAACTTGAGATTTAAGTGAATTGTAGTCATTTTATTTTCTATCATTTCTCCCTCTTCTCTTTTCTTTCGTGACAAACTAGAAACAGATAGAGTTAATAGAAAAAATATATATATATTAGAAAAAGTAGAAACAAAATTTCAAATATAATCTTGTGGCCTATCAAAAACTGATCTTGTACTTCTTACGTTGATTTATTATTTTAGTATTTTTATTGCTTGTTGACTTTAAAAAGAAGCAAAGACAGATGTACTGTACTGTACAGTACATAAAGATATAAATTAAAATAAAATGTTTTCATCTTTAAAAATTATTTTTAAAAATATTAAAATTAAAAATTAAATGCTTGAATTTTATTTTATTATTTATTATTTTTATTACTTTTTATTTATATATTTTGTATCACATCCTCAATTGTTATAACTGAAATTTTAAGGTCCAATGATAATGCATTTTAATGATGTTTAAAGGGGTGGCCCACCCCGACAAGCCTTCCCAAAACCCGATAAACATAAAATGTAGACTTTAATCAGTACTATCAATTGGAAATGGATATTTTAGTAGATGTAAATGTATTGTAGTGGAAGAGAGAGTGAACCACTCCCTCCCTCAATCCCTTAAAAAATTTCTCGAAAGTTTTTATTGAAGAATTATTGTATCTCTTTTATATCTCACTGTTAAAACATTTTAAAAGAAAAATAGTTCATTAAATACAGTAATTAAATTAACTTTTTTTTACATATGTAAAACTTAAATATGCTTAAGATATAAATGTAATTAAAAATATGTTTATCTCTTCTAATTTTTTTTTCATTGCGTAGCCAAATGCAAATTTATCTTACTTTTTTTTAGAAAGGAAAAAAATTTAGTCGCTAAATGTAAAAAGTTATCATTAATTAATCAATTAAACTTGCCTTAAATTCATTAATATGTACGAAATGTGTGCAGCTATTTAAGGAAAGCGACGATAACTTTATTATTACTGTCCGTTTCCCTTGGTGAAGGAACTTAGTAACTCATGATCCACTGCTTCCGTTTTGATAAGATTTGGTATCCTAATAAGAAAAAAAATTAGAATAATGCAATTTATAAGTTATTTTCTATGAAAAATAATAATAATAATAAACGATCTAATCCCTTCTGTCCGTAAAAAAAATTCATGTCTAATAATTATCGATCAAGCGATTTAATTTTTTATTTTTTATTTTTAAATTTGTTTGATCAAATGGAATAAATTTTTTTATTGTTTCTAGTAATGAAATTAAATTTTTGTTTATTTTTGTATTAATAGATTTAAGTTTTATTCTATTCTTTGTTACTTAAACTATATATTTTTTATTATTATTCTGTTTTATTAATTTATAAGTTAAATTTGTGCGAATATTTATTAATAGAGTTTAATTTTTATTAGTTATTTGATAATGGAATTTACTTTTTAACTTGGTTATTAATGGATTTAATACTTAAAAACTTATTTAATTAGGTTAAATTACATTTTTCATATTTTTTTTTCTTGTGAAAAAAAAATAAAATAAAATTTTTACTTATTTTATTTATGAATTTTAATTTAATTTAATTTATGTTATTAAAAAATTAAATTTTTAAACTTTTTAATTTTAAAATATTTGTAATTAAGTGTAATTAAACTCTAAAATATATTATATGTG
>NW_019385596.1:5493-29246 GCF_000671375.1 Centruroides sculpturatus
GGGTTTTATAAGATTTTCCCCGAATCTCACCCTTTTGATTGGTCCCTTTCACCCTCTCCCTTACTCCGATTGGTCATTCCTTTGTTTCTAGGCGAAACCCGAGACCGATTCGGGTCGGGAAAAGGTCGGAGAGGTGATGACGGTCCTTTAACGTTCGCGCTCGTATTTTACTCCGTTATGTCCCTTTTCTCTGTCATCTTGGAACCCAAACGGTTCACCAGATGTTCTTGTGGCCATTTATCCCCTACCGCGTTCTTACTTCACAGATATCCCTTTTGTTCTTAGACCCCCCTTTCTCCCGCTTGCTTCGACCCGATATTTGTTCGCGCGCATCCCGACAAAGCTCTCCCTCACTCTCTGTCGACATTCCCCCCTGTTATTTATCGTCGCGTCCCGTTTGTTTTACACTTCGAGAAAATTTCGTCTCATCTGGGCTTTGTCACTAACACATCCCCTTGACCCGATTCTGTCTTCGAAACTTTCTGACGTTAAAGTTTGTAATTAGTCGAAATTTCTACGCGCTTTTACGACCCTCACAATACTAATCTTTCATGGCTTACAGGTGGTCAGATTAAAGAGAGAGAAGTTTTTTCCCTACCAACCCTTTACATTTGGGATTCCACAAATGCCGGTTCGACTATCGATTCTGAAAGTTTACAGATGGTAGTTAAGCTGATGAGGAATTTGCCTTTCAAACTTCAACTTTTAATAAAGGTTTCGACAGTTAAAAGAGTGATTTTTATCTTTAAACTTCTATTGGGATGCTCCTTTAATTTTGTCTATAAGTTTTGACACTTAATTTTAATAAACAAACATTAATCAATTTATAATTTTAAAAGCAATAAATTAATCTATTATGTTAGAATTAAACTTTAAAAGATATAAACGAGTTTGATAATTAAAAAGTTTTTGGAATTTTAAAATTTTAAGTGAACTTCTCTATAATTTAAAGTTGCATTATGTAATTTCCATTCCTTTTAATTAGAATTAGTATATTTATATAATTAACTTCAATTCTTAATTAAATTAGAATTATCGAGATTAAATCAGAAGTCTTTGACTAAAAATTTGAAATATTTTAAATTAAATTCTATTTTATTAATAATTTGTTATAATTAGTATCTTAAGTTTAATAAATCAATAAATATAATTAAACAGTTTTTAAAAAATGATATTAAATTTTCTATTTTTCATCTCATATAATCCATTTGCTTTATTTCTTTAATTGGTTTATTTCATATTTTCAAATTATTCACGTTGCAGCTCTGAATATTTTATCATTAAGAGTTACGATCAATTATAAAATCGATGTGGAAATTCAAATAAATTTAATATTTTAAATACTAAAAAAAGATTAAAATTTCCTTATTAAAACTTTTACATGATTGGATTGAAATTTTTAAACTGTAGACCTATACATTCCCACTGTCGTCCGTCTGTTTGTCTGTACTTCGCGAATCTCGAAAACTGAGTTAAATAGATGAAAATCGAGATCGGATATATAAAGCTTATGGGCAGAAGGCTCCGGATAAATAGATAACTCGTTTATCGTTAGGAAAGTATGATGTACAGGAGCAAGACACCACTAAAATTCAGACTAAATATGGAAAGTCTAGGGATCGGAGACTCCGTAGTCCGGCATTGTGATAATGTCAATAAATTATTCAATTTAATTATTTTAAATCATTTAATTAATCATTATTCATTAAAGGCTATTTGAGGTGTGAACATTTGAAATTTTTTTAATAAGATATTACAGAAGAAAATTACAAGGAAAGTGATTACTTGGAATTTCCATAAGATTCCGGATTCGTGCTCAATTTATATAAGCTGTCAGATTACATAATTAATAATTAATATAATTTTAAGTAAATAATTTAGATTTTTTAATCGTTTCTCATTCTTCATCGATACAGAAATTTTATTTCATTGCATGTTAATGCATCGACTAATAATTCTTAAAAATCATAAAATTTTAAACTTAAAATTACATTTAAAAAAATCAATTTATCGACGTCTTTATAATTATTTAATTATTTATAATCCTTTATGATAAAACAAATTTGTTATATAAATTATTAATACTGAACCGTTATAATCATTTTCTCTAATCGATAATACATTTTAAAATTTCAATTAAATTGAATTATTTATTTTTAGTAAATTATAATTTATTAAATTAGCAAATATATACATATATTCATCTTTAATTTTCTTTCGACTTCATTATAAATGTTAAAAATATTTTAGCTATTCTCATAGCAGCAAGAAGTACCCATTCATTCTTTTTAATCTAATTTAATTTTCTCTTAACTGATTTAACAAGATGGCTTTTTCCATAATAAATATTTATTCTCTAGACATCACACGTTCAATAAGCACACCAGTTCTTTTAAATGGCATTTATCACTAGATAGAAAGAGTAAAAAAAGAGAAAAAAAATGAGAAAGACAGAGAAACGATGTCACACATTCAATTCTTTTCTAAATGTTCAAATTTACTTAGTTTTCTGCCAAAACAACATTTAGACTAAATGGGCGTAGCAGACATTTTTCTCTAAACTCAACCTTTTCCTAGTAACAATGTTTGTTGAATGTGGAAAAGAGAAATAAAAAAAACATTCCTTAATCTCAATTTTCAGCAGTCGCTAGAATACTATTAAAAATAACCTGATTAAGCATTAAAATAACAAATAACAACCCCTGAAATGTTTTCTAATTAATTTAAAATTAAATTACTCATTCCTACAGTTAGGTGTTGAGATACAACTACACACGCCATTAATGTCGCTTAGCGATAAATCGCTAAGCGACATTAACGACGATTTATATAGCCGCGCGACGTCTGCAGTTAACCCATATAACGACCCATATAATTATAATAAACATTTAAATTACTATGTCACGATACGATTTAAGCATGAATATATAATTAAAATCACTTTAAATTTTATTTTATAGCTTTTACTTTCTTTGTAACTTTCTTCGATGGGCGAAACGTGTGTCGCGCGAAGCGACGAGCGACAAGTGATGCGATCATTAAAGATGTGTCGTAAAGATATAAGGAAAAATTACTAAATACTCATAGAAAAAAATGAATTATATGTCGTAAATATTTTATATCATATATACGATTAATTTATTGCAGTAATAAAGGTATATTAGCGATTAAATTAATAAAGAGAGAGGAGTGAATTTTTAATAAAAATTCTCAAAATTGGTAATGTTAAAATGAAAATAAATAATAAAATATTTAAAGATAAAAACTTTTAATGGGTCAGACTTGAATTCGTAGAAAGAATACAAGATAATCTGAAATCGTAAAAACAGTTTGGATTTAGGAAAGCTTCTTTCAAATTTAATTGATCTTTAGCTTTCGAGTCATGAGAGAAGGATTTACACGTTCTCAGATAAAGATAAAGTCTCTTCTAGATTCTTTTAACATTAATAATGTTTTACTAGAGCATAGATCCTGCTTAAATAATCAATTATTTTTCTATTTCTCTTTTATCTTTGTGATAAATAATAAGAGAGGGGAGGAAAAAAGACAATCAAGCAACTAATATTTATAGCCCCTCATTTAAAATTAAAAATATTTTATAATCATCACGTAGTAAATTAAGTCTTTATGTATATTATCGATTTTTGTAACATTTTAATTAATTTTTTTAAGCATTGTAAATTCGAAAGTTTTACAACATATATCTCCTTTCGTTTCGTATGTTAATCAATAATTCATATTTTGACATTCAATTACCTGGAAAAATAATAAAGTATCGCTTAAAAGCCTTAATTTTGCTTATAAATACGTTATTTTTAAATCGAATCTCGTTAGTCAGTTACTAAAATATTCATTTAATCGAAAAATTATTAATATAGATTAACCTCATAATCTCTATTTGATGTCGTAAAATATTTAATATTTTTAATACGTAAATAAGCTGAAATTATAAATAAATTTATTTATTGTTTACGGAATTAAGATTTTTTAAAGAAAAACGAGCAAAAATGACTTTGACATCGTAGACTTTAACCATTCTCGAGATTAAGGAAAGACAGACAACAGACAGACTAATTTATAGGTCTACAATTTTTTTTTTCAAATTGCAACCCAATAATTATTTAAATAAAGTTAATTAAACATTTGTATTGAACGAAGTATAAACCGTTGTTTTTATAAGCTTAATATAATTAATATGTTTTTCTTATTTAGGAGCATGTAATGAAAAAGTGCTGATCAATTAGAAAGATGATTACAGCAGTCATTACTAGGGTCAACAGAATCTCAATCGTCATTGCTGGTATGTGGCAAGTAGTCCAGTCTGTTGTCTTTATATTTGTAGTTCTTCTTTGTCTCTCTGGACTTAACGTGTCAACATCTTGGTCCAATGTTCACCTTTGGCTATCTTTACAAAAAGTCAATGGAACGTAAAGAACACCTTTGTATTATTAGTCTTGAAGCTTCTGTTTTACTTTCTTCTCTACGTGGTTCTACTCGATTAATTATTTTATAAATGGTTAATATTTAATTATTTTGCTTCGTATTACCTTAATTTATACCAAATATTAATTTAAGAAGAAGCACAAACAAAAAATATTTATAAATAATACTATTTGAATCTTGCAGAAAAGTGAAAGACTCGTACATATTTACTGTTGTAATCTAGCAGAAAGAGAAAACTTGTTTATTCCATCACTCAATTAATATTGTTACTATATACGTCAATTTCTCTTACAGAACAAATGGACATATGTGGAAATAATGTTAACCGAATGAAGAAATAAATAAGTTTTCTATTTCTACAAGACTTCTGTATCCTTGTTTATATGACGATGCCTTTCTGGCTCTTTCAGAAAACAACTGCAATGAAGCATCTTTCATTCTAATCTTACTGTTAGTTACTACCCTTCTGTAATAATAACATTGTTATATAGTCAGCATAATCTGTAAAATCTTAAAAAATACATAATATTAATAAAATTAATTAGTAAATTAGCTTTAAATGTTTAGGGTAGAAAATACCAATTAATTATATACGAACTTTCGATCTAGTCATATGATTTTAATTCAGAAATTTCCCCAGAACGGAGTTACATAGATAACCGGCACGATTCTGTTGTTATCAGGAAAAGTATGATGTACAGGGGGCAAGACATTACTAAGATAGAGAACATATATTTTAAATTAAATAAATTAAGAATATGATTAAAAGTTTCAGCCAAGCATTGTGACAATGTTATAAGAGTTTTCGCTCGTTAAAAATACTTTTTATCTCGTTGTAACACATTTTTTCATTTTTAGAATTTTTTTAATGCAAAATGTCTCTTCTCTTAACAAGTAATTAATCAGATAAATTTAAGCAAACAAACCATAAAAGCTCATGTTAATCACCATCCCAGTTACTTGTAAAAGAGGGAAGCTAAAGGTAATAATTCAATGCCTACTATGATTGAACGTATGTATTTAATCGAAGCCATTATAGTCTTAATGACATATTAACAGATAGTCCCGAAAAGAGGAACACATTAGAAAGAAAACTGTTGAATGATAGCTCGTCACAAGCAGTTCTTCATCGATCGCTGCTCCTCATTCTCTTAGACAATTAGTTCTGAGCGCTTGATTGATTGAAGCTTGAACACAGGAAAACTTCCATCATATTTAACAAGATATTTTGACAGTACGGGAACCATTCTTCAAACCACTGTACAGTTGACAATTTAATATCTAAGATTTAATCCCTGAAGGAATAAGTGGACCCATAACTTAATTACCCAAACGACTATTGAGGATATTGATTTATATATACGTTTCTAACGTCTTTTTCTACTTGCCAGTCGTTCCAATTGTTTCATATCTTTTTATAATCGGCAGAATTTTCCAATGAGTGTCATTCCCATCCTTATTATTAAATGCAGATATGACTAGAAAATTAAATTTGATTGAAATATTACCAAAGGAATTTCTAACTATTCCGTGCATTTAATCTTATCTTCCCATTCATTCTCAATTATTAAATGTGTTCTTGGAATATTAATCTTGGATGTTAAGTTAAAACTGTACAATTTCAAACATATTCTATGCATTATATATTAAAACGTAGCATTTTTTTAATTGCTTTTTTTTATTATTTACTTGAAAATATTTGCTGTTTTTATTTTATTTATTTGTCGGCAACTTATTTGTTTGTAATTTTCTCTTTGCAATTTATGGAGATTTGAAACTTTTCACTTTTATACATTAATATTTAAAAATAATTTTTCTATTCGTTTTGTCCGTTGTCTTGTCTGTTCTTTTGTTTTCTCGAGATTTTAGGAAGTTAAAAAAAAAATAGAATATAATAATTTTAAGACTTTGGTATAAAATTTTATCTGATTATTTCTAGCTGAATTTAGTTTTTTTTTTATTTGTTATTCTACTAAATACAAAAACTTTGCCTAAAATTTTTAATTCAGTTTGTTTATCCAACTGACTAGTTGTACGATTTTTCAGACATTAAAATATATAAAAGTATGGGATTTTAGAATAGTAATATAGATCAAATAATCCTGTTTAGTATTTAAATTTTTACATTTTATTTGTTTCTTAAATTGCTATTTAATTTTTTATTTTATTAAATTTTAAAAAAGTCGTTCCAAAATAGGGTTGTATAATTAAACATATCCATTTTTTTTTTAAATATTAACTATTTAAATTTTGTTTGGTTAATACTGCATTTTAAAGTTAAGAATATATAAAGAACATTCATTATGAAATGTTTCAATATAAAAAAAAATCGATATAATAGGCAAATTTTTAAATGTTTTACATTGACACAGATCAAAAAGCCTTTAATAAATCGCAAGAAATTTAAATTAAACGTGAATTTTTTTAATCAAAACATAGCTCAGAAAGTGATTCATTCAATTTAATCGAACAAAATGATAACTGCTTAATATTTATGGACTAATATCTTTAAAATTATTGAAAAAAATATATATTTTATTTTACTTATTTAAATCTTTCTTTCATCAATTCTGAGATTCAAATAATGCATTTTAATCGCACTTTCCGACACATTAATTTTCTATTTTTCTTTTCTAAAGAGACAATTAAGCATCAGAAAATTTTAGGAAATTTCAAAGACAGAGAATCACCATTTGCTAATTCATAATCTTATTATTAATGCACAACACTATCAAAATGATTAAGTTTATGTTTAAAATTCATTTAAGGTTTAAACTCGACCAAGATTGAAATATTCAAAACAGTAATTATTCGACGACAAATATGAATTTTCTTTATAACAAAACGGCAAAACATTTCTTAAATTTATGACGATAAAATAATGATAAATAATGAAATAAATTTGTTCGTTTTGTATTTTAAATTACATTCACATAATACAGAACTTTAATAAGATGAACTCGTGTATTTTGTCTTATTTGTAATCAGGATTAAAATTTGGTTTAGTGTATTTAGAAAGATTAAAGTTTAATCTAACGTCACCCGTTTCAATTCATTTCAAAGTTTAACTCTACGTTTCTCTTTACAGTTAACTTTATTTTATATTTCTAACCGCTTGAATTTCAATTTAATTATGTTGTTTTATTAATCATTTTTTTAAAAAAAACTTAATAAACTTTAAAATTATTTTAAAAAATAACCAAGTAATATATAAAAATACATACGAAAAATAATTTTTCTTATTTTTTTTATTACATCATGTTTGGTTATTATATTCTATTTTTATATATTTACAATAAAAAATTTACAATTGATCGTTGTATATTTTATTTATTATTCAATAGTTTCTGTTTACTTCATTTCCTTTACATCGAATAATATGAAAAAAAATCATTTGTTCCATTCAAACAAAGAAGAAAAATAAGTATAAAAATCAATTTAATTTTTATTAATTCGTTGGTAAAATTTACATTTTTAAATTAAACTTAGTTCATTATTTTTTATAACTAGAAAATTATATATATAAAGTTAATATGTAAATTATTTAAATCAACTTTTCCAATATTTATTTTATATTTTTGAATATGTAATTTATCTTGATTTACTTTTCATTAAAAAAAACTAATACCTATTATTGAAATTTCTTATCTTTTTAAAGTGTAACGATTAAAATAAATAAACTAAAACTGCTAGTGTGTTCGATCTTTCTGTCGTAATGAAAAATTTTGTAATCATTACAAGATTAAGTATTGGCTCATCATACTCTAGATAAGAGAAGGATGCGGAAGACACAATATTGAACGTTTTACTTTCAATTTTTTCTCCGGATAAAGTACATTATATTTTAATTTTATATGAATAAATTCGCGAATTTAGGAATTACGACGCATGGAAACATGCCTGGAATACAAAATTGACAAAGGATAAACTCCGTGTGAACGATCACCACAAATTTAATACTCGAGTAGCAACGCTTATAAAATAAATCACTACTGGATCAATGAGTATTTTATTATCTGCATCAAGATTAAAATCAAAGATAGATTGATATATTGTTAATCGTAAAACATTTACGTTGCCCTTCATATTACTCTTCGTTTCATCCCTTTCATCGTCTTTCATTATCAATCTTCGAAATGATCTTTTTCCAACATCTTCACATAACTCAGTACTCTTATCTTCACTTCAGATCTTCTTAATCTGGATTTTTATCCCACTTTCTGTTTAACCATTATTCTTTTATGAATTGTTATCACGGGTAAAATCATTATTAATGGATTATCTCCTTTATATATATATATTTCTTTTTTCTATCCCTACATATTTTTGTCTTATTAATCTTCATAAATTGTACATCTGCGAAGAATGAAATTTATCGTAAACAAAAGAAAAAATTTCAAGAAAATATTAAATTTTGCAATTCCCATTTCGATAGAATTAAACATATATATTTTTGTCAGCGATAAAACTAATTTTTTTATACGAAAAAATCTATTTTAGATGATAAAATTTACCGACTTGAGACATAGCAATGCTTAAAAATTTATTGTTACGTTCTCTTCGGATATATTTTTTTAAAAAAATTCTATTCAAAACGAGTTGATACTCAAACAACAATCAATAAAAATACAATTTGTTATAATAGAATAGGTTGTAAATTAATTTATACATTGTTTTCGAAAAGAAAGTGAAAATTTACAGAGTAGAATCTAAATTAAAAATTGCTTATTTGTACAGTACAAGTAACTAATCTAGTTTCATAAGAATAGCAAAATAAACGGAATTTTAATAAAGTGAAAAATTTTTCTTGTTAGAATAATTATTTTCGAAACTAGAAAATATCAAATTTAGCCTCTGGGATGAATAAGTTTGTTAAATCTTCAGGCAACAACAATTGTATATTGTCTCATCCGCAATTTCTGACGGTGTTCTGGGCATTGTTTATATTAATACCAGAACAGATGTGTGTGGCAACTTTACGAAATAATTTACTGTTACTTAACAATAAATGTAAACAAAAGAAACGATTTAAGACATGAAAATTGTATTTTTCGAAGAAAAATTTCGATTTCCTCTGTAGCTTATATTCCTTGTGTACAAGCTGCAGATTTGGATCTATAGATTTTGTGTATAAATTAAGAAAATTTAATAATGCTCGGTTAGATTAAATCGAAAAACTTTTAATAATAGAAAACTACGCGATCAACGGTAAAAAAAAGTCATTTTTAAGTTAAAATCCTATTATTTAATACACCGAACTGCCGATTATCCGAGCTAATTAGTGCACGGTTGTGCACGGAAAATCGGAAAAAAACGGATAATCCAAAATAGTCATCTAAACTGAATATATTTAAAAATAAAAAAAATATTATTCAAGGGTTCATTTCTATATGTATTATATAAAGAAATATATTTTCCTTACATTTTCTCCAAGTTTCTGTATTTTAATTTTAAGACAAGTAGGATACTTTTTCCCAAATCTGCTGTTTATAACACTAACTTCGCTTACTATAAAATAATATCCCAGGGCTAATGACTCATCTCACTTCCATGACAGATGAGGGAGGAAAGAAAAGCTGAATGTTGCTTTTGATACTTTATCATTTTACAGCAATGCTAATATTTTGATGATACACGGATAATCGGGAGTTAGGTTTATGCAGAAATTTTCAGACAATTCTGTGATGACTAAAGATAAAAATAAACGACGAGTAAACTCTTAAGTCACAAGACTCAGATACAAACAAATCTCTTCTCCCCATAAACTACTTGAATAGTTCTTTAATAAATTAGTTATAAAAATTTTGTATAAATAAAACTTTTATAAATTAATATATATTTTTATCTAAAGATCTTAGTCAGTTTCATTAATTACCATTTTATTTCGTTATGGTATACAGAAATAAATAAATTTATTAGGTATAAAATATACTTTAATACAATATTTTTAGGGCCGAATCTGTTAATTTATTCTGTTTAAATCTATCCAAAACTGATGGATTAATATCAAAATGAAGAGTTGAAACAGTTACTTACAATTTTGTTTCATTAGCATTTTACAATTCATGATTTGCATCTCAATAAGATGCACTACAAAATTTCATTTATTCCCCTTTCAAATAATGAAATAAATTCAAACAGATGCCATTTTGAAAATGGTGCATGAATGGAAACAAATTTCTATACAATTTCAATTTTGACAATTGTACTGTACGTTAAACCTTCCTAATCTTAATAATTTCGAGTTTTACATTCTATGAGTACGTTCGTTTGTTTGCACGTCTATTCAAAAGTAATCATCTTCTATTTCCTCTATGGAAAGCCCCATACAAATGAAAAAAAATCATGCGATATTCTCGAAACACCGAAAATAAAATAATAACGAAGTAAATTTTTATGATCTAAATTTTGATAGTAACACATTATACTTGCAAATTAGCATACAATTAGATAAATAAATTATAAATTATACCGAGTAAAGTAAATATAAAACAGTATACTATCTACTCGAGAATGGTTAAGTAGATGAAATAAATATTACGTTAATTAATTTTATTGAAAAGTATAAAACAAACAAATAAGATAAATAAATTCTAAACGTATTTAGAGAAAAATAATAAAATTCAAAACAAAATAAAAGAAAGAAAGAAAAGATTGTTTGCTGTCGAAGAAAAATAAGTTCTAAATAACATGTCAAATAATAAACAGGCATCAAATAGGAGAAGTAAAATGGCCGCTTCACAAAAATATCTAAAAAAATTAATCTTTTCCTTCAAATAGACCATATTTATTCTTTTAACTTTATGTTTAGAGCCAGCAATTGCAATTGAAATTTTCTTTCGTGAATTTATCTTTATTCTTCAAATAGTGTTTTTTTTAACATCAAACTAAAAAATAGTGCAAATTTAAAAATCTCCAACAAAATAATTTTTTTTATTTAAAAATAAAGAATATGCTATTATTTCTTTTAAACTTCTAACATTCACTTTTAAATTAATTATGTTATTTAGAAAACTAGAAACTTCAAAGTGTATTAATTAAAGTATTATAATTAATACAATACCATAGCAAGGGAATGAATTTAATGAGAATTTAGTAATATAAATCTAGAATAATTTTATTAAAAAATATATAAAATTTCTTCTCGTTCTATTACATGTTTAAATGCTATTAATTGTACTGTATATAGTATAGGCGAGAAATTATATATATTCTACAATGCGACTAATTCCACGTATAAATGTAACATTGTGTATTTGATGTATAGAATTATTGACAAGTTTAGACATTAAATACATTTTTAAGATAAAGTTGTAAATTGTATAAATAAAAAAAAGAATAACTTATTCGAGAAAAATCAGAGCTTTATCTTTTATTCATTTAAATGTGTTATATAACAATTGCGATGAATATATGCACTATTATTATTTAATAATTCAAAGCAAACTACGAAATTTAACTTGAAATCTTAAAGCTCTTTCTGAAGAAAACGTTTATTTTTATAAATTCTCCTTTACAAAATGATTTATTGTTTTTATAAATTTAAACCTTACTTTTTAAAGTTACATGGTGTTATATATATATATATATTTGTACAGTTCAAATTTCTTAAAAAGAAAGACTCATCTTCAGAGGACCAAAATTCTTTCCAATTTTATAGAGAGAAAAATACTCTAAGGAACCAATTTTTATATCAAATTCTCTCCAGCAACCTAATTTCTTATGTCAAGAGAAGTCTAAATTTAACTCTTTTCAAAAGCTAGTAGCAAAGAAAAAAATAAATAAAGGAAGAAAACTCATTTTAAAAACTGATTATAAGTACTTCTACACCATCTTGTTATTCCTTTAATAGTATTAAAGATTCAAAAATCATGTTAGAGAAAGAAAGAATAGCAAAAATCATTTTAAAAAAAACAACAAATTCTGCGTTAATATATTAAAAATTATTACAATAAAACTATATTTCGAGATTGTAATATCACATCAACACTTTTTATTATCATAATAGTATTATAGTCTGTGAAATCGATAGAACATACCTCTTATCAATTTTTTACCTGTATAATAAAATAAATAAAAAATTGTTATCTGCGGGATAAAAGCTCTTTTCTGGTGTGCAATTCTTCTATTATTAATTCAAGAAATTTCGAGTGAAAAAAAAATAAAGTAAAATATCAGCTATACACTTTCTATTTCATTATTCCTTTAATAGTATTAAAAGACTCGATGTCCTAACACTAGTAGATATACGCCTGTTTTTCTATCTTTCATCTAGTCAGAGTAAAACCTTTATAAACTAATTTTTTTTTCTATCATGTTTGAATTCCTTGTAGAATATCATTCCAGAAGGCTAAGGGAAACCGATGCTGATTGCTGTATTTCCTTATATTAAATTCTACATGTACTTCCTGAATGACACAACATGAATAGAGAAACGGTCTACGACAGGATGCTATACAATATCTTCTTCCTTTGTTATGATTCTCGAAGGAGACATTGAATGCACCTTAATCTTCTCGATCCCCCTTATCCTATATTCGATTTTGAGTTTTTACACTCGTATGGTGCATGAGTTAATTTACTTCCCCCTTCTTCTATTATATACAATATCATATATTTAATCAATAATTGTTTTTTTTTCCTGCAATGCAATTAATTGTGAAAATTGATTCCATCTATCGTACCGTTAATAGCAAATTCAAGAAATTGCATCGATTTTCTCTCATTAACTTGAGGAAGATTACTCGAGTGATTGCATATTTTATCAAAATTTATCGTTCCCAACAATAAATGTACGATTTCCTGTTTAGCAAAGTATTTCTGTGTGTCTGTCTGTAAATTAAATCCATCTTAAGCTATGAACTGCTACGTTTATCTGGATAAAATTTAGTACATAAATTTGGGCTCTTCTAACAGTCTGTAACGATTTAAAATGAGATCATATATATCAGAGTAAAATAATTAAATTGTTTAATTTAATAATACATATAAATTACTGCTTTATGTGGTTTATACTATTATTATTATAATTATTTTCTTGAAATTTACTGTTAAAAACATTCTAAAATTTAATTCAAATTCCTTTTATAATTATCATTTCGAATAAAACGAATGAATAAAATAATTTGTATTAATAAAAAAGTTAAAATTTTAAAATTAATTCTTAATTAAAAATGTACTAGGAATTTAAAATTTTTTTTTAACTTGTTAAAATAAGAAAAATATTTTATACATTGAGAAGATTTAATCATTAAGATTTTTTTAATTTATGAAGTTTCAAAATTTTTAATTTAAAAAGTAATGTATTACACTTGTTATCCACAAAACACTACATATTTTTGTTTTTTAAATTGGACAGCAAACCGACTTTTTCATTTTTAATTTAAAAAAATCTCACACGGAAAAACCATTTTGTTAAAATATATATATATATATATTTATATATATACAAATAATACATTCTACATTTGTTCGTCAAAACATAAATTTATATAATGTACTTCTCTTTATCCTCGCAGCATTGATATTCTTTACTAATATATATTTTAACTTCAAACTGTCCAGAAACATTTGCTTCAATCAATAAATCTTGTCTTTACGTTGTAGTCGAATGCGAAGGCGAGTATGAGTGCAAGTCGAACTCTTTACCAAAACGACTATTTTGTTTCAAATGCGTTATGATTGTTCCGTCTTTCCCGTTCTTGTTAGAAAATTGAATTTTTTTTCCTCTTTTCTACCGAGTTTTACTTCTTTTTTTCGCTATTGGAAACTAATATATATCTACGTTATAAATAAATATAGAGAATTAGCTGTGTTACTCCGCTCGATCTTTATTATTCGTAAATATTTTTTTGTAGTAACTTTTCTAGATTCTCTAGAATAAAAAAAAATAAAAATAACTTCCTCTCATTTTTATAAGTTAAGAAATTTTTCTCAGATGACGAAACAAAGAAATTCTCGCCACATTTTCTTAATTTTTTTTATTGTTATTTAATTGAACATGGTTTTTTTTTCTTATAAATTTCGTGAAAAATTTTTGAAGAAGCGCAGAAATTTATAGAAAGTGGCGAAGAAAGAAAGTTAAGAGGATCAACTCTTTCAAGAACCAAAGATGAACATCAACTTGATATAAAAACGAGATTTATAACTTGACAATCTGAGCTAATTCCTTAAGAGACAGATATAAAATTTTTTTTTTTAAATATTGTATATATATATTTTTTTTTTCAAATAATAAATTAAACATAGTATAAAATGGAGTTTTAAAAAATCTAGTTTAAGAATTAGTTTTTAAATACACGTCACTCATAGAAAATTGCTTCCAGCTATAAATAAAACAATCCTACGTATAAAAAGAAACAAAAAAATATATATAAAATATTTCGATCAATATAGGAATAGGAAAATATTTCTATTTAAGATTATTTCCATTGGACGACACATGACAGACATCAAGAAAAGCAATCGTGCTATCACGTTGGTCCTGTCATGTGTTACTCCTCTTATATATATAGGCTACTCGCTATATTGATAAAAGGAAATGTCAACAACTTAAACGAAGCTTAACTCTTTTTCGATAAGAATGTGATCTCTATTATATATATATATATATATATATNAAATATATATATATTTTTTTCAATATAATATCTCAATTTTTTAGTATTGAAATTGCTTTAAAATGCCATAGAGATGTATGCTTTTACACTCTCAAGAGCATCAGAAGTTACCGCACAGATTACACACGAACGTGTAATAAATAAAAGTGAAAAAAAGAAACAAATAAATAGAAAAAAATCGATATTATCTTTCACTAACATTTATTTTCACTATATTCTAATTTACATCCAAAGTTTTAAACAGATATAAATAAGTGCTAACATGCGTACGATAGGCTTTATTTGATCGGAAGAGGAGCATGTATTGGAACCAAAAGTGTAAGTAGCGCAATGTTCATACATTAATGGACCGGATATCCTGTCGAGATGTTTTTGTTGAAATTCAGCTGCATCGGAACCACAGTCTTTGGAGACGTGATGATACTTGCAAAGAACGAACTCGTTGAAGGCACTGAAAGGAAAAGGTTAAAAAAAAGAAAAAGAAAAAAAGTGTCAATCAGAATCATCGATTATTCTTCTTTTCCCATGAATAAAAGTTTTTTATTATTGTATAGAGATGATGATAAATTTTTAAAATTCTCTCAATTCTGGTATTTTTCTTTGAAAATAAAATGTTAAAAATTGCGATTTCGATAAAAAATATTCCGATAACATTTACGTTGAGTAATAGTCCCGTAATGATTTCTCATTCTGCTTTATTTCTGCTTTGAATTTATTCTTTTATATATATCTAGAAATTACAAATTTATTCCCTATTTTAAAATTTAAATCTTATAAATATTAAAATTGGTACGTGCTTCTATAGTAACAATTGCAGTACAATATATTTTATGTTAATACGCTGCTTTAATAATAATAGTAATGCATATTTTTCGTATAAAATTTGCTTATTTACAAGAAGCATGTAAATAATAATTTAAAATGATACATAAAATGTTTATATATAAAAGAAGCTGTGTTATTATATATAAATAATTTGGTATGCACATTTAAATGAATCACTAAATTATTAATCACAACTCTAGTTCCTTGCGTAAATCAATGCATTAATTGATTCAGGCTTCTCAATGATCTTTTACGATAATAACTTGCAAATATTTTAAAAATTTAAATGAGCAACAACACAAAAAAAAATTTAAATAAAATCGAATTTTTCCAATTAGATAAACGAAGATAACAAATCAGGATTAAAAGTAATTCTTACCAACAGGATTTTCTTAATCCTTCTTCCACGTCTTCTTCTTTGTTCACATTTTCTGATAATTCCAACACATGTCGATATATAGGAGCGCATTTATCTTCAGATAATGATATGTTTATAAAACACGGTGCGTGACGGAGATAAGCTGCAAAAAAAAAAACAAAAGAAAACTTTTCTTTACTTAAATATTGTACACGCATTTTTTTATATTTATAAAATATCGAAAATTATTTAACAGTTTTAATTGTTATCATTAAAAAATAAAAAATATAACAAATTTCGTTCTTTTATTTTAATAGCAATTTTTAATAAGCAGTACATATATTTACTTATACACGGTTAATAATTTCGAACTTTTTTTATTATGATAAACGATAATCGATACAGTGCACACGAATTTTGCTAAGAGATGTTTTTGATCCGCAAACAAACTTTTTTTTTAGACTTTTTCCTTGATAACATCTTTTTTAAAAACAAATAATCTGATCTTCCTCTTCTTTTCTTAACACAATTCAACGTTTCATTTGTAATTAATCGATTTTTCCCTTCTAACGATTAATCGCAATAGAAAAAAGCGATTAATAATTCAATATCATTTATTGCATAATTCAACATTTATCAATCGATTATTAAAAATAATTAATCGATTTTTTTACTTGAAATAGAAATTAAATTTTACAAATCATAAAAATCGATTACAAATTGTAATATACATCACTTACAAATTAATCGATTTCTTCCTTGTTTAATTTAATTAATTAGATTAATTATAAGAAATTGATTAATCGGAAAAATTAATCAATCGATTTCTTCCTTAAACAAGAAAGAATTTGATTAATTAGTAAATGATGTACTTTACAATATTTTAATTCGATTTATGATTGTTACACTAGTTTCTAATTCCAGGAAAATCGATTAATTATTTATATATCGATATCCTTCTCGGGGAAAGAACATATTGTAAAAATTCATGTTACGAAGATATGTTCAACCTATTCAAAATGCACGTGTTTAGACACTGAATCGCGTGTTACGATAATTAAAAATGAAAGCTACTTTGAACCTTTCATGTAATTTTTTTTTCCAGGAGATCATAAACAAACAATTAATTAATAAAATGCAATTATGTTAAGAGTAGCGAAAGGAAAAATGACAGAAAAATAAAACTACAAGTGTTCTCACATTTCTCTTATTATTCTATTTATTTGATTAAAATTTACTAATGTTGAAATTCAATTAATTATCTCGTTATGTTTTGTAATTCTCTTTATTGTAACGTTTATTTCCAGTTAACGTGAATAATAATTGTAACTTGAGATAGTAATAATGAAAGTTAATTTAAATATTAAATGTAATAATATTTCAAAGTTTAAATTGAGCTTCTCGGTGTTAATAATAATAATTAATAAAATAACATTCAAAAATCATTATAATTATTGTTTATTTTTTTATAATTGAAAATATATTATAATAATTTAATTTTATCCTGTTTTATCAGAGGTAAATTTTTAAAAATTAATTTTAATTTTATTGTATTAAACCGATTCTACACAATTCATTTTCTGATCAATAAAATTAAAATGAAAGAAAGAAAAAAAACAATATAATAAATTGCCAGAAAAAAGTTTTGGTAGAAATAATAATGACTAAAAAAGAAAATTTCTTTTATATCACATAAAAGAATGACTATTTCTTGCAAGAATATTTTGTCAAAGTCACATAAAAAAATCCTTACAAGCCACATTTGTCAGTAGAACAAGTATAGAGTTAGAGTCTTTTCATCTGACTAACATTATTCTATACCTGTCAAGGTAAGATAAGTCATTGTACCTTCTTGTATCGGTCCGGGAACACACAGATCATCTTTCACTTGTCGAGCTTCTGCAACCACATGATTGAAAACCTGTGCTTGGGTAGCAGTAAAGCATCTCTTGATGTACTCGTCAACGCAGCTGATGCTCTCCTGCATATCGCTATATAAACAAGAAAAATTATCTTATAAATTCTGCTTTTATGTCTTTCTATAACTTATTTCATCTAAACTTTATCCTACGATAAGTTAACCCAGCTTATATACTCATCAAAATGATTCTGTGGATGCGTAGAAATGAATTTAACACATTTTTCGTTTCGGTTCTTAATCCATAAACATTAAAACTCTTATTTATAGCTTATAAACGACTTAAATTAAATAAATTAAAAATATGATTACAAATTGCAGCCCACCATTTGACGGGTTGCAATAAATAATTGCTCATATTATTATTTTCACATTTCATGTAGAATGTAGCAATAATTTCCCATTAATTTTAGTATTAAAATTTTGTGACATTAAAAATGCAAGTTAAAATATTCAGTATAAGAAACATGAAAACGTCTGAAAGTCGTGTCGTTTAAAAAAAGTAAAAATGTTAATCATTCCGAATATTTTATCTCAATTTACAGGCATTTCAAAATTGAATTCATTAAAAAAAAAAACAATCTTATAAAAATTTATTCATTTTCTAGTTTGCAATTTATTTTAGTTTCTTTTTAAAAATTCCAGTGATAGCTCTCAATTTTAATGTTATATGATATTCGTGAGTTATTTAAATTATTTTACATATCAGTAATTACTAGAACTTTCGAAAAATTTTTAAAAGTTCATAATTTCGGGCTTTTTACATTAGAGCTAACCTCTGTAATGTGATACTTTAAGTGACACGAAATACACGATTAAGATCAACAATTGTAATAAACCTGATATTGTTTCATGTATTATCTAATACTGTAGAAAAGACATTACGCTTTAAACCTTGACTTAATAATTTCGCTGATTTACTCTCGTGTGATCTTTTACCTATGTAAATTCAAAGGAATTTGTGTTAATACTTTATGTAATAAAGCAATAATTTTTAATATTCACATTTCATCTGAATGTATGCTATTTCGTTTCTTCAACAAACATTAATTTTGGTATAAAAATGTAAAAATTCCATACGTTTCTAATTTGATAAATTATGTTTTTTATTCTTACAAATTGAGAGATATTAAAATATTTACTAATTAATTTTAAAAAAGCTTTTCCTATTAAAAAAATGATTTTAATATGCAGTTTTAATTAGAATAATGTGCATTACAATAGAAATCGCGCATAACACGCACTTTTTAGTAACTTAAAGTTGAATAATTTGTTTGAAAGTTAAAATTCTATATTATTAATTATTTTAGAATCTATTTTTAACATTAAAATTCAAATTTATTTCCTATTTAATTAGCACGTATAGTTTCATAATTAATGAACAAATTGTTTTGTGAAGGTATTCAACAAACCTTTTTAAAAATGTATCCATTGAGTAATGTCTTCATTAATATTGAAGTGTTTTGCATTAAGAAATTATTTAAAAGCAAGTGTTTATACTTGTAAGCGTGATGCATCGTAGAAAACACGAAAAAACTCGTGCCAACTAGTTTCTTTCACGTAATCATCATGGAAACTACGTGTTTATCGCGTGAAGGTTCTCGATGTTTGAATCTTTTTTTTTCCACCTTGAAGCACGCTCGACGTTTGAAAAATCGAGTTTAAACTCTACATGTGATTTCATCTGTATGCATTAACTCAAAAAGAAATAAATCTACATAATGTTAAAAAAGCAGTTTAATTTAAGAAGAGAAATTCACCTGCAAACTTTAACCAGGTCTTCTTTTGTGGTACCAAAAACCAGATCATTACTTTGTGTCAAAGAGTGCAAAGCTTGTAAGCATTGACGAAACTCGTCGAAAGAGCAAGACGTTTCTGTCGATGTCGTCGAAACTACGAACAAATAACAATTATTATAAAAATCATTCTTATAGTAATTAGTAATTTAAATTAAGGATTTCGTCTAAAGTTTATTAATCTTATAAAATAATTTTAAATAATTGTATCAGCTTTCTTTCTAAGTATAATTAAATACTCAATACTTCAATAAACATAGATAATTTACAGTAACTGGATTAAAGAAAATTAGTCCTTCTATTGAATATAGAGATTTAAAATGTAGCTACAGGTTTAATATAATTGGTAATTTCGTAAAATTCATTATAATTTGTCAGATTTAGTCGAAAACATTTTCTGTATTGTTAAAAATAATCTCCAATTATTTACAAAACTTTTTGCCATCACACTATTGAAGGCGTTGATACCACAAGTTCTTCGTACATTGAAGATAAATCGTTGAAGCATTTTGAAATTCAAATTATGTTTTACTTGTACAGTACTTTGTTTTTAACTCAACAGCAGAAAAATAGTCACAGAGCATGATAATACCAGAGAGGACAATAATGAGTCCGAGGGGATTGAGACAATAACAAATGGCCCCGTGCCAAGAAACATTCACTCTGATTGAAAGGGGATAGAACATGGCACAATATGTTAAAGTTTTTGATCTCATTTTTAGTCGAATGAGAATAAGATTCATCGATCGGTGAGATATACGCGTTATGATTTACGATACTCTACTACTTCTCCAATTATTATATCTACATCATCGCTTTCGTATAGGTTTTAATGATGTCACACTACTATTTTGGTTGTTTAATAAGATTAAAAATAACGTATAGAAATTTTGAGCCCTAATGATAAGTTGTAAAGTGGAATACGATACATCTTTCATTAAAAATGTTGTTAATTACGATAGTTACGGGTTTAATTAAGCTTATTTCAGCAGTAAATTTATCGTACTATAAATTTGAAAATATGAAACTTTATAAAAATTTTTAAGTTATTTTTAAATTAAAAATTTAGAGATGATATTATTATATCAACGTGTAAATATTCGTTAAAAATTTATATAAAAGGAAGTAAATGATAGAAATGTTCTAGAGTCCTCGAACTCCTTGTAGTGGGGATGTAATATAAACTCGTGCTTTTTAAATATTTAGCCAAATATAATAGTTTTAATATAATTAAAATACGAGAGGAATTATTTATGACCGAGAAGACATGTAAAAATCTAACAGGAAAAGAGATGTTGAAGTAAGAGGAAATTAAGGTAGTTGTTTTAATGAGAGAAACACAAAAGTCAACATAATGAAAAGCAATAGAAAAACAACCTAATGAATCTTAATCCAACTAAAACAATCACTTATCTAGATTAAAACACTATTTGATTTAAAATACAACGTTGTATAACGTATATCAGGTTACATACAATCATTTTTACAGGCTTTATTACGAAAGGGGGGAAAAATCCTTAAAAAATTTTAATGTAAACTCTTTGAAAATCAAAAAAGAGAAACAATTTCATAAAAATCCGAACTCGTTTTACAATACATCTTCAATAAATAACTAAGAAGTTTTTATGGGAACGAGTCGACATACAAAAAAATCATATAATAATAATATTTCCTACGTAACACTGTTGCCGTATGATATAAGATGGGAGTACAATTTATTATTATTTTTTTTTTCTTAAAATATCTTTTCCCTCTTCCTGATATCAATTTAACTGCAACGAATACTAAAATNTTTGTTTTTTAAAAAAAGCGCTTGACAAACTTGCCCCGCATGCCGAAGTTGCCCCGGTCTCCCCTAATTGATTTTTTTGTTATTAAATTGCACTTATTTTTGATTTTTTGCGCTAAGTAATCTATCTACTTCGTGAATAATCTATTTGTTTACACTATACTAATAAAATCTACATAAAATTTTGACTTTTGTGAATATGAAAGTCACGTAATTTAGTGATTTTGGAAAATTTTTTAATGGTTTTGGAAGATTTTTTATGATTTTGGAAGACAAAATCGTCTAAAAAAATCTATAAAATATTTTCTTAAATTAATAATAATATATAAAATCATACATTTAGCAATTCATAGCTACTGAAAGGTTGTATACTTAATATTTATGGGAAAGATTTGTTCACAAGTATTTAATGACTCTTTATGAGGGTGACTTTATTTATGAGAATTTATATACCGAGGTTTGCCCGTATATTCTTTTATAATACGTTAAAATAATGCAAAAAAAATATTACATACAATAACTTTTGCACACAAGATTAGACCTTATTTTAAATTTGTAAAACTTTAAAATTATAATATTTATAAAAATAGCATAATTATAATAAATCAAAATGTCATAGATCTTTTAATTATTCACAGTAATAATCACAAGATATTTCTCTAAGGATTAGATTCCCTCGTCCTTAAAAATGTCAAGCGTTATAATTATTATAAAGAATACAAAATGTTATCATATGTGAGTGTGATCTGTCATATTTTTATCGTAGAAAATTTATTATATATTAATTCAAAATGATATACTTTTCATGAATTAGTTATTTGTATCTTATAACTTTTAAAATTCTATTCATTCAAAATTAATTATTTAATAAATATATCTAAAAGTTTAGTGTAATAATTTTGAATTTTTTCCGATTATTAATAATTTATTACCGTATTAATTTATTAAATAAGTTATTTATTACGAATAAGTTATTTCACCTTTAAGATTATCTTTGATATTAAAAGTTTTTCTTTCTATTCTACTTAGCTCTTGCATTTGATTCTTTTCCTTCATAAAATCTAATTTTCTACTCCATTCAGCGCTTAAATTCTGTTGGATCATTTCTCCATAATGGAACCAATGCTTCTCGAGCAATTAACTTTTCTAATTGGGATATAGAAGTAAGAATAAAAGAAACATTTAAAACAAGATCCACAAAGTGATCGAAAGCAGGGCTTAGCAACTTCATCCTTGTTCGTAATAACAAAGCTCTTCAATCACAGCTTAACCTCTTATCTTTCAGAACACCTTAGACGTTTAATCACCTTTTCTTCCATTTTGTTTGGTCGTAATGTGGTTAAGTGGCAGAACAATTAAGATAAAAGTGTCAGCATTCGCTAGTCTAAGACAACTCCACTTTGAGAACCTTATTTTTGGCTCCTTCATCCTTTCCTTATAAGAGATCTATAACTGAATTCAACTTCCTGCTAATATAACCCTATAATAGTATGTTCATAAATATACACTGTGCCTCTAACAAAAATTGGATATAGGATACAATGGGTGAATGAAAAGTAGAAGTAAATCTCCAAAGTCAACAGTAGTGAGGTCAGTTTGTTTGTTCAACATTTAACATTTGTTTCTTCTTCTATTTAGTGCAGATGGAAACAGAAAATACAGCCATTTGTCTGTTATTTGCACAAATTATAAACTAAATTAGACATTCGTATTGATTTCAGCATTAAATTTGAATGATACCGATCTTACTCCATTTTCTGTTATTTATCTGTTATTTACAGTTCACTTAAATAACAGATTTAATTTTTTACGTACATTATTATAACATTTATTTTATTATTAACACATCTACTAAATTTCATTTATAAATTATGCTTCTGTGTAATTTAACGTTAATTATTTTTAGTAAACATTTTTAAAAACTAATACCTTCTTTAAAAATTCTCCTCTCTTTATTATTACTCTTTTATTATTTATAATTATATTTTTAAATTAAAAATACATA